>NC_067402.1:281890107-281995107 GCF_016432865.1 Antechinus flavipes
GCATTGCAATTCCTTTTCCAACTTGCAGCTTTGGCAGGGGAGGGAGCGGGCTATGTAAGGCACAAAGAGCTAATAATGTGGGCAGGTTGGATTTGGAATGAAAGGACCTGGGTTCAAACCCCAGTTCTGTTGTATATCTCCTGTAGGATCTTGGACAAGTTATTCTCTGGGTCTTAATCTCTTAAGAGTAGAAGGGTTCTGAAGGTCCAAGCTGATCCTGAACAATAATGCTCTCCACAGCAGAGCTGGCAAAAAGTTCTGCAGCCTCTGATCAAAGACTTCCACCAAAAGTAGTAGTGGAAGGGGGAACTTGCTTATCTCCCCAGGCTACCCACTGAAAATTGGACAACCCTAAAGGTTAGGTTCCGGTTTGTTTGTTTTTTCCTCTTTTAAAAACAAGATAAAATCTATCTCTGCTTCAACTTCCTTGGAACCTGCATGAACAAAATTCAAAATTTACAAAATAAATACAAAGTAATTTGCTTTATTATTTATCTCATCTGAGCCTTACAACTACTCTTATAGGTAACTCTTTTTTTATAGGAGTTGTTCCTAATTCTGTTCTTTGAGGTCAAGCAGAAAAAGTATAACTTCACTTCTATATCAGTAGCCTTTCACATATTAGGGGAGAAAAAAACAAAACAAAACAAAAACAACTATGAGTCCCTTCCTAGAGGCAGCTAGATGGCACAATGTATAGAGAGCTGCACCTGGAGTCAGGGAAAGCTAAATAGTAGTAGTGGTAATAGTAGTAGAAGTAGAAGTAGTAGTAGTAGTAGTAGTAGTAGTAGTAGTAGTAGTAGTAGTAGTAGTAGAAAAAGTAGTAGTAGAAGTAGTAATTAACATTTATATCATGTTTTCTGATTTCTAATTTGCTGCAGTTCACTTGTTTCAGTTGGATACAACTCTTCATGACCCCATTTGGAGTCTTCTCAGTAAAGATACTGGAATGGTTTGTTATTTCCTTCTCCAGATCATTTTACAGATGAGGAAACTGAGGCAAACTGGATTAAGTATCTTGGCCAGGGTCACACAGTTAAGGCTAGATTTCAACTCAGGTCCTTCTGATTCTGGACCTAGTCCTCTGTCTCCTGAGCCATCTAGTGCTTTCTGAGCTTATCTAGCCTTTTCTTAAAGGTCCAATTATGGAGAAATTAACATCAATATTTTCACAAAAATCCTGGCACTTGGTGACCCATGTGCCTTAAACAACCAAAAAGGACCATCATCCCCATTCAAAGAAAAGCCTATAAAATGACATAATCACCCCAGACTAGTATAATATAGCAATAATAATAATAATAATAAGTATTCACATAGGACTTAGAGGTAAGATGACATTTACCGAGTATCTATTCTCCATCTATCTATATATGTACATATTGTCTCACTTAGAGAATGCAAGCTTCCTTAATGAAAGAAGTTTTCATTTATTCCTTGAATTTCAGTACCTCATAAAATATCTGGAATACTGTAGACACTCAATCAATGTTTATTGATTGATTGACTTGTTGATTGCTACACTATCAAAGACAATATATCATTATTAATTTTCACCATGTTAAAAACTTACCCAAACTCAATTTGCTTTACCAAACATTCCTTAAGTACTACATGCCAGTGGCTGTACCAGAAAAATGGGAATTCAAACATAAAATAAAATAAAAATACAATAGCCCCTGTCTTCAAGTTTATATTCGACAGCAGAAGGAATACAATCGTTACCCAAATTCGAAAAAAAAGGCAAAAAAACAAAACAAACAAAACAAACAACAACAAAAACAAGGATTACTTGAGAAAAGAGAGAACCTGGAAATGTGTTCTCATACCCTTGATTTATACCTTTAAAGAATCCAAGAATTTTAAGTCTTGGCAAGGGTGATAATTTTGTTCAAAAGCCCAGGGGAAGGAGATGGGACCCAGATTGTGAAGGAAGAACAGTAAAGTTAATTGGGCTGAAAGAGCGAATCCATTGAAGCAAGGTCATGTTAAACAAATATGGAAAGGCACCCTTAGAGTGTCTGATCAAAAATCATTTAAAAAAAATTTTATATGGGGATTGAGGCTTAAAAGGAATATTTCTAGTACTTTTCAAAGACAAATGTAAATATTCAAAAGCGTGATCTTCATTCCCCTCAGCACTGAATCTCCTGCCTGGCTTTCTATGCATAGGATGTCCCTCAGGCCGAGGCTCTCCCTCCTTACTTCTGCACTCCCTTCCCCCCCAACTTCCCATCACCACTGATAAACAAACAAAGCAAGAAAACAAATTTGGACAGCCTCCCTCAGTGGAAATGACTTTTAATAAAAAAAATAACAAACCCCAAACCTGACTTCTCTCCTCCGAAAGCTGGTTGTTGTTTACAAATGAGCCCGGGCAGGCTGACAGGATGCCTTCAAAACCCAAGGCCATCCATCTCAATAAGGCCTCTGCCTGAGCTGCTCTGCCCACCGCCTCAATGCAGATGGAAGAGCCCGGCCGTGCTGTGCAGAAAGGAGACAAAACGGATTTGTCTTCCTGACAAGCCATATCCTCATCATAGATTGCGCTCCTCTAATAATATCTCTATACATATTTAGGGGGAAATATCCTCTCGTGTCCTTGTGATGTTCACTGAGCAATAAACAGCAATCTTCTCTCTAGAGATAAAGAGAGCTAGGGGGCTTGGCATCTGTCTTACAATTATGAAGGGAGTATCCTAAGAATCATAGATTCGAAGAGATTCAGGATAATTTCATTTTTTCAGGGAGGAAACTGAGGCACAGAAAAGCTAAACTGATTGCTTGGATTTGCACAACAAGGAAAAATCTGGGTCAAATTTTAAAATCAGGCTGAGTGAAATGAGCAGGACCAGGAGATCATTATATATTTCAACAACAATAATATATGATGATCAATTCTGATGGACGGGGCCCTCTTCAGCAATGAGATGAACCATATCAGTTCCAATAGAGCAGTAATGAATTGAATCAGCTACACCCAGCAAAAGAGCTCTGGGAGGTGACTATGAACCACTACATAGAATTCCCAATCCCTCTATTTTTTGTCCATCTGTATTTTTGATTTCCTTCACAGGCTAATTGCACACTATTTCAAAGTCTGATTCTTTCTGTACAGCAAAATAATTGTTGAGACATGTATACTTATATTGTATTTAATTTATACTTTAAAATATTTAACATGTATTGGTGAACCTGCCATCAGGGGGAGGGAATGGAGAGAAGAAGGGGAAAAAGTGGAACAAAAGGTTTGGCATTTGTCAGTGCTGTAAAATTACCCATGCATTTATCTTGCAAATAAAAAGCTATTTAAAAAATTAAAATCAGGTCTTTTTTGACTAAATCCAGCACTCTATCTTCTGGTTTCATCGAAAAGCAAAGGATTTAATGGAATGGGACGACTTAAACACTGGTTTTTCACTTGATGATGCACATATCTGAGTGACAGCATAGTACAACAGGGCAATCATGGGGGAAAAAAGAGAATTAAAAAAAGAAGAAAGAAGGTAGGATTTGGAACCATACTATCTGAGATTAAATCTGCTTTGCTATTTGCAACCCATGTAAATGCTTCTCCCTGAGCCTTATTTTACTTATCTTTCAATTGAGAGGGTTGGATGGAGAAATATCATGTCTCCAGAAAAGATAATAATAATGGGATAATAATGTGATGACACAATGAGAAGTTCAACATGGTGCCTCAAGGAACATGAGTAAGTCACTAATGACGTGACATCAGTGGGTTAACAGAGAAACCTGGAGTTCCTCTAGCAGGATATAAAGAAGGACTCTCTGGATATTTCCATTTTACTGATCAGGCTTCCTAGACAGAAAAATAGGAGACAGGATAAGAGGGAGTGACTGTCAAACTGAAACTAGAGCTGAGAAGACTCAGAGTCACCATGGGGGACAAACTAATACAAATGTTGACCTTTACCAATACTGTGAGTTACATGGACTATGTAGGTCTGGAGGAAAAAGATCAATTTCTAGCAAACTCAAGAGATTGACTCATTTTGTTTGGGTTCCTCAGGCTACGGTAAAATGAGAATTAAAGCCCAAATTATTTCTTTTTGACAATGCCAACAATTGAACTCTAAGTCTGGAAGACTTGGAGACAATTTGTCAACCTGTTGTAGAAGGGATGGCTTGGGCTGAATAGACCCTGCAGTCTTTTTGCAACACTAAAACTTGAAGACTTGATGAATTTCAACTGTTTTTCCTCTGACACATAAGCTAAACTTTTCATTCACACGCTTACCTCCTTCACACTAATCACCTTATGGGCTCTTTGTACTTCCACATTATGCTCACTGCCAAATAATTAGCACTCCATTAAGCTCAACCAACTTCAAAAACTCCAACTTCAAAACCTACCCCCAATGCCATGAGCAGCCTCCTCTTTTCTAGGGGTTTAGAGGGAATGTACTGAGGACCTTAAGGAAGGAAATAATGGTAGCTTTGTGAGAATGAGTTCATTTTAAAATGTTTTAAAAAGAATAAAAAAAAACTTTATTCTTCTTAGCACATTTTCAATTTTGATATGAATGACAAAGAAACCATCACCATCAGTGTTCAATGAACACACTGGACTCATTCTTCTATTCTTAACCAATACCAGTTGTACCAAGTGACCAATGGATAGCACACTCTTTCAAGATAATCAATACAAAGGTGGTTATCAAATGAAATATATTTGCTTCCATAATTATGAACCTAAGATGGAATGCAAGGAAGGAAACTTCAAGGTCATTGAGTTCAACTTCTTTTTATTGGGAGGTCTAGAAGGGATAGATGACTTTTCCAAACTCAATTATCTAGAGCCTTAGGACTAAAAGAAGGAAGAAAACAGCCATTGCCTAGTACTTCCATTTTAGGGAAGTGAAAATTTTGACCCATAGAAATAAAATGGTTTCTGCAAGATCACATAGGCAGTGAGTATCAGAGCCAGGGTCCCGACATAGAGTTTCTGGGACTTGCCATCTGGGACTTTTTCCTCTCTACCAAGCTATCTCCTATCTGAGTTGATGAAGTCCAGAGAAGATGCTTTGCTTTCCCTAATAGAATGTAAACTCCTAGAAGACATTAGTTTTCAGATGATCAGTTGATCAACTAAGTGACTAGCTTTAGTTTTTGTCATGTATCTCCATCACCTAGAGAAATAGCAAGTGGCTAAATTTTTGTGGAATGAATGAACAGCAATACACAAATGCTGAGGATAAAGTGACATTTTGTTGTCCCTTAAAAGTTAAGTGGTTTATGTGGAAGAATTGTGGTAAAGAGCAGAAATAAAGGCAGAAGCAGAGGAGGACAGGAAGCAACTTCAAGAAAAGAGAATCATAAGATTTTCCAGAGTTAACAATGGAAAAAGAATATCAAAGATTAACAATGGCTAAAGACCAGCCCAGGAGTTAAAGAAGGATAGGGGATGATCTGTCAATACGAAGCATGTTGAAGAATAATAAAAATAACAACAAAATGCAGTTTAAAAGTAGTTGCTCTGGCCTTTAGAAAAATCTTGGGATTGATGATAAAGAACATAGGCTCTGTCCAATTCTTTTCTGTCCAGAATTGCAATGACATTGGTCAATAAAAGCTCATTCCCATATAGGCCCTCACTGCAGGTACCATTTTAAAGCAGTTCATCTAAGAATTTGTATCTTTTAAAATTCTGTTTTTCTTCCCTGAGGCAAAAATATTCTCTCAAGTTTCTGAACTGTCAGTAGCCGATGTGAGATGAGTAGGGGACCTATGTAAACTCAGCCACAGGAGGGAAGTCAGGCAGGCAGTCTTAGAAAAGGCAACTTTAATCACAGAGACACTCCTCACATGCACTCAGGCAATCAGTACTGAAGGACTGTCTTTGATTTCCACCAACTTCATCTTAAATTGAGAAAAGAAAAACATCAGGGCTTCCTTTGGATGGAGTGAAATTGGTGGAGAATGAGTAAATGGGAGAACAAGAGAGATGAAGGTAAAAAGGAGAGACAAGAGTAGGTAAGAGAAGGGAAGGAGAAGAGGGAGAGCAGAGAGGTAGATAGGAGGGAAGGAAGGTAAAAAAAGGGGGACTGGCAAAGAGTTACTGACTTAGAACATGGATCTTGTGGGACTCCTCTAGTCCATTTTATAGATGAGACACTGAGGACTGTGTAGGTTACATTATTAAACCAAGAAGGCAAGATGGGAAGCAGCAGAGCTAGAATTCAAAATCAGGTTCTGCAATCAAATCCATTTTTTCCATAGCATCCTACTATTTTTCAAGGAAAATGGTTAGGAGGAAAAGAAAGAGAAAGGGAATAAAGAAGGGAAGAAGAAAAACACATTGAAGACAAAGTATGTGGAAGGAAAAATCAAAGACCTTCAGAGTTCAAAATCTGACTTATACATCCTCAACTTCCACAAATGCCAATTTAAGAAACAAACATTCATCACTGCAGGTTCTCTACAGCTTAGCAGGATGGCCAATCAGATGCACCTCCCCATTTCTTACTTATAAAATCTGGGGATTCGACTAAACTATTGAAATATCCTATAGATGTGGAGTGAAAAGGGCTTTTAGAAGTCATCAAGTCCACCTTCCCTTAATTTTTCAGATGAGGAAACCGAAGCACAGAAAGCTCTATGGTCTCTTAAAAATTCTGAATCCTATGATCCACAATTAATCCATTATAAACAGTTATGAAGCACCTACTGTGTGTGAGGTGCTGTGATAGGTCTGGGGAATCAAAGGTGAAAGTGAAACGTTTCCTGCCTCCAAGAACCTTTATATTCTACTGACCAAACCAATGAATGATTTGAATGTTGTGAAGCTGGGCATTTTCTAGAACTATAGTCTTCATGAAGGCTGTGGAGTGAAGGATACTTTAGATGGCATCCCTGTTTTGATGCAGCTTGAACTACAGGGCCTTGGAGTCTCCCTTTAGCTTTGAGATGCTAGGATTCTATAGAGTGTGTTGACTTTTTATTCTTTCTCCTTCAAAATGAAACACTTATACATTGCACTGAGTCTTAGATTTAATTGAGAAGACTTAAATAAATCCATTCTAGTCACCAATGTTTTGGAGAATTCCCCAGAGAGATCAGTTTTCTATATGGAGAGAAATTGGGTAGAATGAGGGAATGGGAGAACAAGAGAGCTGAAGGTAAGAAGGAGAGGACAAGAGTAGATGAGAGAAGAGAAGGAAAAGAGGGAGAGTGGAGAGGTAGATAGGAGGGAAGGGAGATAACAAAGGAAGATAGGGAGAGATTTACATAATTCCACAAATGAAAATAACCTCAGGGACCATCCAGTTTATGTTATATGTTTGTAAATTCTCAAGAAACCATGGAATCATAGCAGGATTCTGGAGTTGGAAAGAGATCTGAGAAGCCATGTAGTTCAGCACATATATGATATAAAACCCCACTCTAATTCCAGGCAGTCAATCAATCAATCAGGACATTTTTCAAGTACCTAGAAAGTGCTAAGCCTATGTGCTAAGAACTCAGAGATAAAAGTTTCTTCTGAGTAAGGGAAACTAGTAAATATATAGGTATAACTAAAACAAACATGAAGTGATTTGGGGGTAAGGCATTAGCTGCTGGAGGAAATCAGGAAAATCTCATGTAAAATGCATCATTTGAGATGAGCATTGAAGGAAACCAGGGATTCTGAATGACAGAGGTGGGAAGAGTGCACATTTCAAGCATGGAGATCATCAATGCAAAGGCAGAGGGGTGGAAGATGGAGCATAATGTATAAGAATCAGCAAGAAGGTCAGTCTGACTAGACCAAAATGTCCTGGGAGGGAAGCAATGAGCAGCAATACACGTGGAAATGTAAACTGAGGGGTTAGATTGTGAGGGATGAACATGACAAGTGGTTATTTAGGTTCTCGTTGATGCTTTCCCAGCAGGTCACTACTTTTCTATGTAGCCCGTTCTACTTTGAGACAGTTCTAAATGATCAGAATGGTTTTCCCATCTTCCATTATCAGATGTGAATTTTGTAATCTCACCGAGGCTGCTAGATGGTGCAGTGGGAGGACCTGAGTTCAAATCTGATTTCAGACACTTATGACCCTGGCCAAGTCATGTAACCCCATCTGCCTTACCAAAAAAAAATAAGAAAGAAAGAAAGAAAAGAAAGAAAAGAAAAGAAAGAAAGAAAAGAAAGAAAAGAAAAGAAAGAAAGAAAGAAAGAAAGAAAGGAAAGGAAAGAAAGAAAAAAAGAAAAGAAAAAGGATTTTGCAGCTTTTTCCTATTGCTTCTAAGTCTGTAGACATAGAAGTGGCCATTCAACATCCCTTATACTTATGGAATCAGAGACCTAAATCTAGATACCTCTTACTAGCTATGTGACTTTGAACAAGGACATGGCTGTTCTGAGCCTCAGTTTCCCCTTCTGTAAAAATATTTATACTACTCTTACCCTAAGATTGTGCTGTGCACATTAAATGAGATAATGCATGAGAAAGTGAAAAAGTGCTACAGCAGGGTGAATTATAAAACAGGGAAGGATGAGGATGGTGCTAGGAAGGAGCAGGGATGTAGAGCAGTCTTTTGAACTTTAAAGGCACTCCCGATTGGTCGCTCTATTCTCTGGTACAAAAGGGAAATTGCTGTTGGCTTGAGGTTACATTATAGTGAAAAGTTGGACGATCAGGTTCTAGGTTAGAAGTATGAAGTCTAGATGTTGTGATTGGGGGTGATGGGAAGTGGGAAATGACAACTGAAGAAAGACATACATAGGTCTTGATATTGGGGGTAGCTGAACTGCCTTATGTTTTGAAACGCCCAGCAAAGGAATAGGCTGATTCTGGAGAGCAATTTGGAACTATGCTCAAAAAGTTATCAAACTGTGCATCCCCTTTGATCCAGCAGTGTTTCTACTGGGCTTATACCCCAAAGAGACACTAAAGAAAGGAAAGGGACCTGTATGTACCAAAATGTTTGTGGCAGCTCTGTTTGTAGTGGCTAGAAGCTGGAAAATGAATGGATGCCCATCCATTGGAGAATGGCTGGGTAAATTGTGGTATGTGAATGTTATGGAATATTATTGTTCTGTAAGGAATGACCAGCAGCATGGATACAGAGAGGACTGACGAGACTTACATGAACTGATGCTGAGTGAAATGAACAGAACCAGGAGCTCATTATATACCTCAACAACGATACTGTTTGAGGATGTATTCTGATGGAAGTGGATCTCTTCGATAAAAAGAGCTAATTCAGTTTCAATGGATCAAAGATGGGCAGAAGCAGCTACACCCAAAGAAAGAACACTGGGAAATGAATATAAACTGCTTGCATTTTTGTTTTTCTTCCCGGGTTATTTATCCCTTCTGAATGCAATTCTCCCTGTGCAACAAGAAAACTGTTCGGTTCTGCACACATATATTGTATCCAAGATATATTGTGACATATTTAACATGTATAGGACTGCTTGCCATCTGGGGGAGGAGGTGGAAGGAGGGAGGGGAAAAATCGGAACAGAAGTGAGTGCAAGGGATAATGCTGTAAAAAATTACTCTGGCATGAGTTCTATCAATAAAAAATTATTAAAAAAAAAAAAGGAATAGGCTGCTTCTGGAGGAAGTGGAGTCCCTTTTATTAGAAATCCTTGGGCAAAGGCTGGATCACCACTCATCAGGGATGCTATAGGCGGGACTCTTGTTCAGTTACAAGTTGGACTCAGATTCCATCCAAATGGGAAATTTGGGGGATATTTATGTATTTTGGACCAGTTGCCTATCCCTTTTCCTTATGTTACTTTATAATATATTTCATATCTTCCTTATTTTATTTATAATATTAATAATAATATTAATAATAACATTTCTCCTTCTCTTCCTCCTAATGATAACATTGTAAAATTTTTCATATTTGATATTTCATTTAATCCTCATAGTAAATCTAATTTCTGATTGCCTCAGTTTCCTCATGTGTAAAATGGGGATAATAATAGCACCTACTTCCTCCTCGTTGAGAAGCTCAAATGAGATACCATAGGTAAAGTACTTAGAAAACCTTATATAAATGCCAGTGAGCACTGTTATTATTATCGTCAGAGGCTACATTCAAAATGGATGACTAGATGATCTCTGAAGTCCCAAATAGCTCTAAGCTTCATGGTTTTGCAAACTCAGGTCTTCCAACTCTAAGCTCATTATTTTTTCTGCTCTATTGTGCTTTCTGACATTGGATCCTCTTCTGCCGCCTGCGGGAGGTGGCCCTGGCCCTCCCTACATCTCTTATCCTTCAACACGTTCAAACACCAAAGGCATGGAGTGACTCACTCAAACCTCCCCAACACGCTGGTGGCCTGATTCTTTCTACTCAGAATCTGGGGTTCTGAAATTACTCTTCAAGTGGGAGGAGGACATGGCGTGGTCTCCCAACGAGGAGGCAACAGGGGCATTTGCCAGCCTCCCATAAGTACCCACTCAGGAAGCCCACTGGATTGTCCCAAGGAGGCCTTTTTGAAAGTTGCTGCAAGACCTCCTAAAGTCAGGAACTGAGAAGAGGACTGGCGAAGCCCAAAATAAAAGGCTTTTTAATAGATTCTATAAAAAAGGGAATTCAGGCTCAGGGGAAATTCATGGCTCCATTAAGGAATCAAACCTATCAGTGATCTAAGCAGGAGGAGTTGGCAGAAACTCTAAAGAGGAAGGGAGAAAGGAGAAGGGAAAAAAGCGCCCAATTATGTCAATGTCACTTGGAACGTTGAACACAAGAGAAGTTCTGATGAATGCCTTTCCCTAGGGGGAGGTGGGCAGAGGCAGAAAACTTTTGCTTAAGGCCTGATGCTGGGCGTGGATAGATCTGGCCCAAGTGGGAGAGGGATGGAGGGGTGGGGGATAAGTCCCATCAATTTTCTTGGCACTGGTGCTTTGCATAAAAGAGAAAATGGGCAGGAGGAATAAAAGAGGGAGCAAGAATCAGAAGATAGGGAGTTAGACAGACAGGAGGGAGAAAGAGACACACAGACATAGAGAAACAGGGAGAGAGAGAGAGAGAGAGAGAGAAGAGAGAGAGAGAGAAGAGAGAGAGAGAGAGAGAGAGAGAGAGAGAAAGAGAGAGAGAGAGAGAGAGAGAGAAACAGAGACACACAAATAGAGACAGAGAAGCAGAAAAAGAAAGAGAGACAAAAAGAGTCACAGACAGAAAGAGAGGAGAAGAGAGGCAGATAGAGACCTACTAGACAAAAGTAGAGGGGGAGGCAGAAATAAAGTCCGAGGCACAGATTGAGACATAGAAAAACAGAAAAACAGAGAGACTAAAATAAGAGATGAGCAAATAAGGAGAAAAGAGAAGGGAAGGAAAAGCAAAATGGAGTAATAAGACTGGAGGTAAAGGGGAAAAGAGAACAAGAATGAAAAACAAAAACATAAAAGAGAACTTGCTCTCTCTATAGAAAAATTAAATCAAGTCATGCACTTTCTGTTTATTTCCTTAACACAATTAACTTATGTGCGATTCTATAGGATGGAACCTATTTGAGAACAGTTTTTAAAACAAATTTTTTTTTGGTCTTCAAGTTCCTAGAACTTAGCACAGTCTCCAAGAGCAAGACATTTGAATGAAGAAACAGAAGGCAGGATGTGCCAGACAAAATAAACCAGCACCATAACTACATTGGCTACCATTTCTCTTCCTTCTCTGATGAAGACGTCAAAGATCCTGAATTCAATAGCCTCAGGATCAACAATGCTTCCCCACCCCCAAATTCCTGGACCTTCTTCCAGGCCAGTCTACACTGTCATCCTTGAGTGGAGAAATCATTGTTGAAAGGATGGCTACTCTTTTCATCCCTACCAGTGATAAATGTTGATCAAGTGCCATCAAAAGTTGGGTAGGCCTTGAAGCTCTGAGGGTATCAGCCCCATCCAGACCACTGAACCTCCTTCCAATCCAGTGTTCACATTTATCTTTCAAATACTCAATTTCTATAGAGAAAGGGCCACACATGCCCATCAACTGCTAACCAATTGCCCTAAAAAAGGGTAGTCAAACCAGCTTAGCTGAAGTAGCAAGAGATTTGGAGAGAAGTACAGGAAGCAGTATGTTCCAAGCCAGTCAAACCACCACCATCACCTTGACCACCATCTCCTCTCAGCTCCTCATGGAGAAAGTCCATAATCTGGAACCCAAGAGACTGGAGAATAGAAGCAATCTTTGTGGAGATGGAGCCTGGCAACCATTCCTGTAGGTACTACAACCATAGCTATCGAACACCCAGAAAAGAAAGTTCTTGCTCCCATCATCCTTGGAATAATCCAGTGGTTCAACATCAGAAACTTATGATTTTATCAGTGGAAATAAAGTGCCAGGGGACCTTTTCTTCTGATTTGAGACTTCTTGTCTCCCACATTAGAAGGTGAGCACCCTGAGAACAGGGACTGTCGGACTTTTCTATTCATATTTCCAATGCTTTGTACATAGTAATAAATGCTTAAAAAACCTTACATAATATTCACATAGCAGGTAAAGTTTAAAAATCATTCTCCTTTGTTGATAATATTTTCATTTTTCCTCCACATCCATTCATGAGCTCCTTTAGGGCAGATTGTATACAGGAATTAGAATCTATCAGATAACTCTAGCATCCATTATGTTCCTTTTTATTGTGGAGAGAGGATTACCTCATAAAGTAACTGGGGTATGAGATATAAACTTAAACAAGAATAAATCATTATAATTTAGCTTCTATTACCTTAGCTCCTCAGATTCGTGTTTTCCCTGCTAATGGGTTGACCTTGGAATATACACTTTACTTGCTCTCCAGTTCCCCCTAATACCCAGACTGCAACACGGATTTAAAAGAATATTTATAGAGTTTCTATGTATATTGGGGGTGGGCAGTGCAGGTGGACAGAAATTGAGGCAAGAACTGAATAGCAGGTGAATAAGATGGTTGCGTTGTCTTTGGGAAACTTCAAAACTTCATTACTGACCCCACAGTTTTCATGAAAACAAAGGACCATTTTTAAAATAGCAACACTCTACTGATGTTGCCATGTCTCAATGAGACAATGAATACATCCATCTCTGAAAATTTGTTTAATGATTATGCAATGAATGACAATGGAGAGGTAAATGTTGGGTGTCATCAGACTGGCCAATTAGATACTCTACAGAACAAGATTAAGAGATACATGGAATATTAAGGGGAAAAAAAGGAATTATATTTTTCAACCCAAGATCTAGTTAAGCTGATGATGGAATAAAATTTAGAGTAGAAAGTTACTTAGATGTTCCATTTCTTTCAAGTCTAATCACACATTTTCTATCTCTGTCTCTCACCACACACACACAGTTTATATACATATACTACATATATGTATATATATTACTTAATCACCTTCTTTTAGCTTATTATTTTTCTTAGTAACAAACCCACCAGGAATATGTATTATCCTGCAATAGGTAGCACAATCTAATGCAAAGGAGGGAGCAACAAGCCTTTACTATAGGACTTCTTAACCTTTTCCGTATTATGATCCCCTTTGACAATGTGATGAAGTCTACAGACCTATTCATAGAATAATGGTTTTAAAAGCAAAAAAATCCAAAACAAAATATTAGGATGATAAAAGAAACAATCTAGATCCAATATAGTTATCTATCCATCTACAAGTTCACAGGTCGCCAAGTTAACAACCTTTGCTCTAGTGATATAAGTCAATGCCAACCTACTTCAACAATGATAAATGTCAACAGTGATAAATATAATGAATAACATGGTGAATAAAAGTAATAACAAATGAAATACATTTCTAAAGCCTCTCCATGCTTCTCCACCCCTTAAGTATCTGCATTCTTTGGCTTCCTAAATCAAGAGCAACATATTCCAGACCACTGTTCGTTGCATCCAAATGTAACACAACGCACCATGGTAGATTGTTAATCTCAGACTGACTTGCCCAACCAAGCTTTTGGATCTCACTGTTCAATGTTGTATGCTAGGATAATTCCAAAGATTATAATACTGACACAGGTTCAGAGTTGGAAGAGACTTTGGAGATTACTCTCTCCATAACTTTTCCCCATCACCATTCTAAAGATAATAAAACTGATTTCTAGAGAGGCTAAATGAAGGTCCCTGAAATAAAAAGTGGTAAATCTGGGATTTAAAATAGGGATCTTCTGATTTTAAATCCCTTTGTTGACATGATCGATATCTCTTTCTTTTCAGTCTCTTTTTTGATTAAAAAAGACTAATTCAAGTATTAACATAATCCAAATACCATTAAGTAATTGTATTTCTATCTTTTTTGAGAAACATAATATAAAACATGACAATGAACACAGGACTCATATCTTGCTTGGATTATCCATCATGCTTCCCCAGCAGGGATATTAGAGAATTGACCTAATCTTCATTGTGAATACCTTGTGTGCTTTGAAGGTTACTGTCTTTTCTCATGAAAAATCACTTTAAAATCACTTTTACCTTTGAATTTGTGGAACACAGCCCAGAGCTCTGCGATGTCGGTAGCAAAGGTGATGTCAGTGTCCAGAACGATGACTCGCTCCATGTTGGCAGGAAGGGTCTTGGTCAGAACCAGCTTCATCAAACCATATATCCCGGAGTAGTGTTTGTTGGGGATCCAGGAAACCTCCGACTGCGTGAAAGGAGACAGAAGAAAAGAAAAGAAGAATTCATTAGCTAGTGAACATCTGATCCATAAAGATGCCCTCATCTAGGGCATCGTGAAGTCAAGTTAGATTTATTGTCAAATTTTAGGTTCATTCAAAATGTGTTATATTATGGTAATACTTCCTTTGTAACTCTAAGCTCTGTCAAGGAGAAACTGTGGGGCATGTCAATCAATTCAAAAATCCACTATGTGCCAGAAATTGTTCTAGGCACAGGAGATGGAAATAAAAAGAAGGAAACAAAATTTCTACTCCCAAGGAACTTATATTCTATTGGAGAGAAAGGGAGACACAAAGTATATATATAAATAAGTACAATGCATCTACAAAGAGTATATAAATATGGACTCATATGTTCTACACACAATTGCATGTGTATACATATATGTGTTTGTATATACATACATATATACACATAACATGTGTATTATAGAAAAGGAGGAATGGAGAAAAAAGGAGAAAGAAGAAAAAGGTGGAGCAGGAAGAGGGGGACAAGAAGAGGAAAAAGAAGAAGAAAAAAGGGAGGAGAAGGAGGAAATGGAGGAGTGCAAGAAGATAAAGAAGAGAGGAAGAAGAAGAGAAGGAGGAGAAATACAACAAGAGGAAGAGGAAGAAAGAAGACGAGGAAGAAAAGGAATAAGAAAAGAAAAGAGGAAGAAGAGAAAGAAGAAGGGGAAATGGAAGAAGAGGAGGAATAGTAGCAAGAGAAGAATACACATGTAGAGATACTACATTTATACATACTTAGCACATATATACACTCTCACATACATGCATAATTTCAAAAGAATGCTGAAAACAAAACATTCACAGAGTGAATTAAGAGTTTGCACAACACTTTAGGCTGTGATTTGATCTTCATAATAGGTAGGCACTGATGGGAATTACTGCTCACATTTTGCAAATGAGAAAATAGTGAATGAGAGATGTGAAGTGACTTTTCTGTTTACCCCATTCTTGGGCATCAAAAGTTGTTCTTCAAACCCAAATCTTCCCTGATGCTGACTTCATGGTCTTTACATGCTGCTATAGGCAAATAGTGTGTTGCTATTTTTCATATTTCCATGATCTTTTTATTTATTTCCTCATGTCTTTTCCTTGTCATCAAAAGATTTATTAAGCGCTATTCTGCCTGCTCCATTCAACAAAATTCAATACGATTCCAGAGCCTTTTTAATTGTTTAAAAGAATGTAGGATTCAGAATCAGAAGATGGGGTTTCCAACACTGACTTAGTTGTTTACTCTCTATGAGACCCTGGAGAGAGCATCTCTACCTCTCTGGGTCTCATTTTCCTCATCTATAAAATAAAGGGCGATGGAGAGTGAGCTACATGATCTCTAAGGTTGTTATTTATTCTGAATACAATTGTATGGCTCTATAAGTCTATGGATAGATATTTGGGGTGCTGCTAATTTCAGCAGAGGGCAGCAGAAAACCAACAGAAGAAGGGTTTGGATAATGACCAGTCCAGGACTCTCACTAAAATCCCTGAGAAAGGGGAGGGGGGTAGAAATACTTGAAGGATCTTGGTTCAACTTATTCTCTCCCCTCAAGGCCAAGTAGGAACTGAGTAGAGGTGGCACTTAATAAAATTTTCTCAAAAGCAATGGAAGGCTAGTGTAAGAAAAAAATCAGAGAATGATACACTGGGAGCCAGAATGGACTTTAAAAGGGAAAAAAAACCCAGTTCCTTCATTTTATGAAGCAGGAAATGGGGATTCTTAGAAATTAAAGGGCTTGACCATTTACAGTTGCCTGATCTTTTGAAACTGATAATCTAGATGGGGGATGTTGGTTAAACATGAATTATTAAAATATTCAATTTGAGTAAGAACATCTGAGTAGTAAAGTATTTTGTAAATTACTCTGCACTGTGCATTTACTGATTTGTGTACACATTAGCCCTTCCCTCCTTCTAATTGAGGATATGCTCCCTGAAGGCAGGGCCAGGATGTGTCCAAAGCAAGACTTAAACCCACTTCCTTGCCACACTCTGACAATACCTTTCTCTAAAAGAGGATTTTTATGCAATTCTTGTTCCTGAAAGCACTGGACTCTGGAAACTCAACTCAGATCTTTTCTATGCAGAGAATCTTCTGCCCAAGATTGGCATTCAGTAGGAAGGCTATAAGTTAAGGCTCTCTTAATACACCAGACCGTTGTTTAACTTATTTATCAATTTTTGTGGCTGTCAGAGAAGAGGAGCTTAATGAAATCTGAACACAGAATATTCCATTAAACCCTCTAATCAGGAGGTCCAAATGATTTAGATTTATCTTAACACATATACAAAGTACTTTGCTAAATAGAAAGAAATGTGGATAAATGAAAATAAATTCATTTCAACATGAGCTGAAGCACAAACATACTCCCCAATGTATCTCCCAATCAGTTAAGTCAGATTGTTAAGTAAAAATGAAAGAAGTGGTGGAGAGTTTATGTTTACAGAAAAGGAAAGACAAGAAACATATGGCAACGTAGGCTCTCTTGGGTGAAGAGATGTGGAAAGAATAGCAAAATCTCAGATGTCCATGGAATACTTCAGGCCAGCTGGTCTCACCTTTGCCTCAAAAGGAACATCCTTCTCAATGTGCTGGATAAGTGGCCAAGCAGCCTTTGCTTTAAATTCACCAGTGAACTCACTACCAACCCAATCCAGCAACCATTCATTAAGCACCTATTATGTTTCTGGTACCAAGTTAGGTGATAAGAAAATAATAAAGAATCTGTCCTTAAAGAGCTTTTATTCTACACATATAAGTTCTTGAGAAGAAAGAGTAGAACACTGACAACTAAGTATATCAGAAAAGAATTCCTGCAAGAGATTTTACATACACATACACACAAATGCATATATGTATAATATTACACACACATAAATGTATATATGAGAAACTATAAAGAAAAATGGGATTCTAAGAATCAGAAGTGAGAGGAACATGTGTGTATTATGTACCAGGAACTTTTCAAGGATTGACTCACAACAACCCTAGGAAGTAGGTGCTATTATTATACCCATTTTACAGATGAAAAATAACTGAGGCAGACAGAGATTAAGTGACTTAGCAGAGTTACACAGTTAGGAAGTGTCTGAGGCTAGACTGAAACTCATATTGTAGGTTGCCCTTAATTCTTGAAGAGGACCATGACATCAGGGAGGTGATGCCGTGACACACAAGTGACTTGGACTGAAGGGAGGGAGAACTGTGCAAGATCACCTGCCTGACTTTCTCTTCCAGAGCCATCTGGAATCAGTGGCCAGATGCAGACCCAAATAATTAGAGATGCCCCGAGTATTCCCATCAATTGAGGAATGGATGAGCAGCTTGTGGGATCTGAATGTGATGGAATACTCTTGTATTAGAAGATAGAATCAAGGAGATGGTTTCAGAAAAGTCTAGGAAGACTTGTATGAACTGATACAATGTGAAGTGAGCAAAATGAAAACAATTTACACAATAACATCACTCATCTACAAAATGATATGGGGAATGGACCAAGCAAAGCATCCGTGGTCCCTTATGATCTCCTAGGTCCTTTGGCCTTGGTTTCCTCATCTGTATAAGGGGATAAGACTAGATGGTGTCTGAGATTTCTTTAGCTATTGATTTATGCCACAGAATAAATGGTTGTGAACCAGAGAGATCTTATTCTCCATAACCCCATGAAATTTGCGGGAATTGTGGGTGGCGAGCTGGAAGGTTACCGTGGCTCATTCTGTGGCTGTTTCAAAGCCTGGCAAGGTAGCAGGTGGGGAATGGCAACAGTGCCCAGCCATACCGCCCTGCTCTCACTTCACCATGGGATGTGGTTTGTGCTTCGTTCAGCATTATTTTAGGGCCAACAGTCCAGCTGGAAATGCACTACTTGGCCCCACTCAGCATATTCATTTCATTGGGAGGGGAGAAACTTATAATCACACAGCACACAGAGGGAAAGTTCTTTGTCGTGTAGGGCAACCCTAATTCAGTCCTGGAAGGTTCTCTCCTGGGATGGGTCCCCCAACTTTTTTGGTAAAGATGTTTTAACTGAAGCCATGTATTCTGGATGGGAGGGAAGAAAAAGGGGAACAGGAAGAAGATGGGAGAGAGAAGGAAGCAAAGGGAGGGTAGGAAAAAAAGAGGTGAATGAGAGCTGAGAAAAGGGGGAGAAGGGAAAGGAAGACTCGTTTTTCTAAGGGAGAGAGGGTGATGAAGATTAGTGACCATCATGAGACTCATTTAGAGATGGACACAATCTTAAATATCATTACAGAGGCCATTGATTCCCACCCTCTTCATCTTACAGATTGATTACAGGATCATAGATTTAAAGCTGGGAAGGACCTCAGCAGTCATTAGTCCAACCCCCTTCATTTTACAGACTGATTTGAAGATCATCAATCTAGAGCTTGGAATTCAGCCCAAACTCGCCATTTTACAGACAAGCAAATAGAAGCCCAGGAAGGTTGTGCACCTTGCTGAAGATTTCAATGCAAGAAATTTATCTCGGAGGCCATGTAAATCCTCATTTGAACCTAGTCATCTGATCCCAGAGGCAGTTAGATGACTCAATGGATAGAGTGCTGGGCCTGGAGTCAGGAATACCTGAGTTCAAATCTGACCTCACATATGTCTTATCTATCTGATCTCAGGCAGAGGTCACTTCATGCTGTTTGCCTCAGTTTCCTCATCTGTAAAATGAGCTGAAGAAGGAAATGGCAAACCTCTCTATTATCTTTACCAAGAAAATCCCATGAAAAATCAGACATGAATGAATGACTGAACACACTCTGATTCCATTTTTTTCTCCCCTGTCCCAATACCTTTGTCCCATCACTTTCATTTTATGCGTGAAAGATATTAAAGCCAAGAGCCTCTCTGAGCTTCAGCTCTGACTCTCCGAACCTCTCTTTCCCCACTATTCCCCAACAGCATTCACATCCTGGATGATCACTCTGCCTTAAGACCCCTCCCAACTCTGGTAGATATTTTATGTTCCAAGGCCATCTCATTTCTGATAGTCTAAGATCATATAAATGAATCCTCTGTTCTTCATGAATATTTCATAAATGGTATATGTAATCGAAATAGTTTCTTAAAACTACAATTCTTTTAAGAAATAAGTTATTATCCCCATTGATGACCATTAAGGAGTGCAAATAGAAAAAGGCAGTCATGAGTAATCTTAAGATGACATCATAAACCATAGTCAGGGTTCCTCAAACTATGGCCCGCAGGCCAGATGCAGCAGCTGAGGACGATTATTCCCCTCACCCAGGGCTATGAAGTTTCTTTATTTAAAGGCCCACAAAACAAAGTTTTTGTTTTCATTATAGTCCGGTCCTCCAACAGTCTGAGGGACAGTGAACTGGCCCCCTATTTAAAAAGTTTGAGGACCCCTGCCATAGATGCTGATGCAAGATCAGGGCAGGTAGACAGAGTCTATATTGTCTGCTCTAAAGAGAGCTGGAACATGGTAGAAATGGCTAATCATTGCTCTCAATTCTGGGCCCTCACGAGCAACTTTGAAGCATATCTAAAACTTGATTGTCTCTGACAAAAGCTTCTTGAGAAATCTGCATCCCTTCCCACTTAGCTGTTATTCAGAAGCTACAAGAACATGCTCGATCTGCCCTCTAATCCAATACCCCAACAATGTGGGGTGTTAATAAGCATTATCAACGGCCTCACAAGACACTCTTCTAGTAACTATGGCATCTTATTTTTTCATTATTCATGAAAGAGTATTTGGGCCCATAAAACCAGGATTTTGAAGTCCTATTATATGATCTAATAATAGATATTTTCATTCTT
This sequence comes from Antechinus flavipes, assembly GCF_016432865.1. Taxonomy (NCBI): domain Eukaryota; kingdom Metazoa; phylum Chordata; class Mammalia; order Dasyuromorphia; family Dasyuridae; genus Antechinus; species Antechinus flavipes. The sequence continues at coordinate 281,910,545 of NC_067402.1, forward strand.
CCCAAGCACCCATTTCTCTCCAGCCTCGTTTTAGCCTCAATTCTTAACAGATGACAATATCCTATTTAATTTACAAATTCATAAGAGCATAGATTCAGAATGAGAAAGGACCTCATGGGTCCTTCACTCAGTTGTTTCAATTGTGTCCAAATCTTTATCATCCCATTTGAGGTTTTCTTTGGCAGAGATACTGGAATGGCTTGCCATTTCCTTCTCTGGCTAATTTTACAGATGAGGAAACTGAGGCAGAGTTAAGTGACTTGCCCAGGGTTACAGAACCAATAAATGTCTGAGGTTGGATTTGAACTCGAGAAGATGAATCTTCCTGACTTCAGGTCCAGCACTCTATCCACTATGACACCACCTAGATGTGTCATCTAGTCCTATCTCACTCCCTTTTGTAGAAAAGGAAATTGAGACCTGGAAAAAAAATGCTCAAATTCACAAAGGGAATAAGAGTTAAACTGCTGACTCCAGATCACAGGATTATAGTTCATGGAATCACAGACAGACCTTAGAAGTCATCTACTCAAAATCTAGAGAAGATAAATGACTTGATCAAGGTGATACTGGGGGCAGAGATGGTTTTTCAGGACCTCGGTTTCCAAAGTCAGAGCCTTTCCCCTTATAAATATATTTCCCATCTTAAAAAGAAACAATTAAAGACATTTATTAGGGCATCACTTTGGGTGTAAAAGTCCTGAAGTTATTAGGTAGCCTACAGTTCATTACCTGGTATTCTAGGTTTAGGGGACTCCATTCTTTATCTAGAAAAAGACCATGCTCCATGCCAAAGACAGTGATGCTATTTCTGAAACACAGATATGTAGAAGAATGGGAATTCCCTGTACTTGTGCAGGGCAAAAGAAAAAAAAAGGGGAAATGGGTGGAACTTCCAGCCTCCAGCTATAATCCTTAACTTCAGAAGGCAACATATAACTCTAGTTAGAGATGATCTAATCCAGTGGTTTTCAAAGTCTGGTCCAGAGCATCCTGGGAATCGCTGAAATCCTTTCAGAGAGTCTACAAATTCATAATTGTTTTATTTTTAATGTGATCAATATCTATAACTATAAACCACATAAACAAAAACTCTTTGGACAGATCCTCAATCATTTTTAATAGGATAAAGTTATTGAGAACAAAAGTTTGAGGACCACTGATAATCCATCCTCTCCCACAACCCCCATGCAGGATTTCCCTCTATAAAACAGATAGTGTGGAACCATCCAGCTTCTGTGTGAACACATCTAGTGACAGGGAACTCACTCCCTTATGAAGGAGCCATTTCATCATTAGGCTTGACTGGATTAGAAATGTCCCCCGTATTTTAATGCTAAATCTGCTTCCCTGATATGCTCAACAATCAGCTTTGCTACAAGATAAATTGAAGCCCTTCTTCTATGTAAATACTCCACACTGTTCTACCACCTTTTACCAAGAGCTGAATAGATGTGATCATTTAGAGCCTCTGATTTCCTGCATATATGAGTAGCCACACAAGGAATTCCCAGAGGCAGCAGATCATGAAAGAAACAGAGTAATAATAGACTTGGAGGCAAGAGTTATATTACTCATTGTGTGACCATGGAACAGTCATGTTAACTCTCCCAATCTTGAGTCACTCCATGCTTCTGAGTCTCAGGGAATCTTCTGAGGCCATACATTTGAGAAGGGTTCTAGTCTGCATCTCAAGAATCACAAGATGCCCTATTGAATTCTTCCTCTCTATTTCCCTCTCTCCTATAAAATGAATTTGAAAATTGTCACAGAAACTGGGTGAGTCTAGTTCAATATTCCAATGGGTAGAAACAATTAAAAATCCTGCTTTTCCTTGCTAAATAATTGTGAAGTTTGGTTTTCCATGTACATTTTTTGGGGGGAGAGGAGTAACTTCTCTGAACACTATGTCCCAATGTAAGATAGTGTTACACTGAATCACTCTATATAGGACAGACACTGAAATGAGAGAAGGACTTTGAATATTTTCAGAAATTAGATTCTGAATTTACCCCAATTTTTGACTTTATGGAATCAAAAGAAGTCAGAGGTCATCTTGCCTAATCCTTTCATTTTAAATATGAGGAAACTGAAGGCTAGTGAGATAGAATGGCGATTGTCAAAGGTTGGGTTTGAACCCAACTCTTCTTCCTCCAGTTCCAGCCCTCTCCCATAAAGGTACCTACCATAAAGATTTATGTAGTACCCACTCTGAGCAGAACATGATGACTGGCACTAGGAATATTACCCCTTTTTCCCCCCAAAAGGTCATGGGTGCAAGAAAGTAAATATATTTTCTATAATAAACAATGGAAAGTAATTTCAAGAAAGACAAAATATTAATAACTGGAATGGAAATAAGAAATAGCCTCATGTAGATAGTGGTACTTGAACTAAATCAAGCAAGAGAGTGAAAAAGGTAGCCATGAGCAGTGAATGTGTACCAGACATGGACTCTGTTTGTGCAAGAGCATGGAGGGAGGAATGAAGTCAGCCATTTAACTAGAATATTAGCTAGTATAGGATCCATAAGTATTTCTCTTCCAAATATGTTGCATTTATCACTCAAAACAGATTTTTACTCATGCTAAGAGTTTTTTTTTCTTTCTATAGATTACAAATCACTTCGACACTTTATTTGCCTAAAAGAAAATGTCCTAGTTCTGGAAGGCTTGAGAATCATTTCCCTTTCATTTTGTAGCTGAGTAGTCTCCTTGGCAACCAAAATACTCAGAACATTAGTGAGAAACAGGAGAACAGGTAGCCAGGGGAGAGACAGAAACATTGAAGAAGGCCAAGAGGAGACATATGAAATATTAATAATAGCTTATAATTTTAGAATTCTTTACATCTCTGATTTTGAAGTTTTTTTTCCTTAAAGACCTTACTTGGAGATCACCAACCCTGTCTTCTTTGACTTGAACAACCAAGTGAAAATCAAAGTATCCCAAATTCAGAGTTAAAAGATACCTTAAGGAATTGTAGACTTATAAATGGAAAGTGACTTGGAGGCCATTTAGTTCAATCTCTCTTCCTTTTTTCATATTATATGAAAAAATAATGAAATCAGAAGTGAAGGGACCTGGCTTAAGGTCATACAAGTAGGTCTTGGCGTCAAGCATGGTGCTGGGCATATATAAATGTTGGTTGTAATTTCCTTCTGTTTCATTTAAGTTCTTTTAGAGTGACTAGAGTTATTTTAGCTGCCTCCTTAGGATTTATACTAATAACTTGTCTAGATCTGTGTTTTTATCTGTTTAAGGATATCCAGGTATGGAATCTCCATCTACCAATATAGAAAGAAAACTGTTCTGCAATTTATAATCTTGGGAAATTACCTCAGGGCATGAAAGGGTTAAATGGCTTGGCCCGGATCATACAGATTGCATCTGTCAGAAGCGAGAGCCAAAATGCCAGATCTTTAGATCATAGAATCATGGAGTTAGAGCTAGCACGGGCCTTTGAGGTTACCCAGTTCAAAGCTCTTATATTACAGATGAGACTCAGACAGATTAAGATATTTGTCGAGGGTCATATAGGCAACTAGAGCTAGAAGCGGGATTGAACCTGGGTCCTGACAAGCTCCAAGTTCCCTTCTTTGTACATTGGGACATGCTGCCTCTCTGGAAACAGCCATTTTGATGGCTGTGTATAGAAAAAGGAGGAAGAAAAATGTGTTTGCTGCAGGCAAGGACTCCTTCAGTTTTCCCTATGTCTTTTCAGCAGTTTATGACTTTGTGGAAACAATAAGGACCTCTAGTCCCTTGGCTTATTAAAGTGGATCACCCAAGCTCAATAAAAGCAGTGTTATCTCATCTACAGTGAAATGTTAAAGCCACAAGGAATGAACGAACAAGACTTATTTTACATTTAATTTCCTTACGGATTAAAACCCATACACATGGATGCCTTCCATATACATGAACTGTGGAGTTGGATCTCCAAAGCTAATCTTTAAGGGGGGAGTGATCACCAATTATCCTCAGTGGATGTTTATTTCAAACATACAGCCCATATAAATCAAATGAGTCTGCTTCAAGTTTCCAGTCATTTGGGGACCCATTTACAAAACATCTTACAGAAAGAAATTCCAAATTATGGCTGAGACTCTGCGAATATTCTTATGGTATTAAAGAAGGGCTACCAGGGCTCAGAGCCAAGAAAGCTATGCCCAAATCCTGAGTTTTTCTACCACCACTTAGTTGTGTGACTTTGGATAAGTCTCTCCCTTTTTGAGAGAACCAGTTTCCCTATCTCTCACATGAAGGGTATTGGGTGAGATGATTCCTTTCAGCTCTAATATTCTCTGAGACTGATATGATTTTCTATTGTCCATCAGTTTCTATCAACCTGCTTCCTTTATTCCGTTTCACTAAAAGAAACATAGACATATGTCACCTTGTCAGAATTGAATAGAGGAAAGTAGAACATTTCAGAATGGCCAAAGATGTATCAACTAATTAATGAACATTTATTAAGTCCTTTATAATAATAACAGCTAGCATTCATATGGTACATTAAGATTTGTAAAATGCTTTACAAATTTTATCTCTTTTTATCCTTACAACAACCCTTTGGAAGTAATTACTATTTTAATTCTCACTTTACAGATTAAAAAAAAAAAACTAAGGCTAAATAATGTTAAATGGTAGCATAGCTAGGAAGTTCCTAAGGCAGGATGTGTTTCTGATTCTAGATCCAATGCTCTATCTACTCAACTATCTATTTTCTTTTGTTTTCCAGAGACTGTTTTAAACTCTGGTATCTAGAAAAACAATGGAAAAATTCTTTTTCAAGAAGACATATTCCAATGAGGAAGATAGTAACTATACAAATAAATATGGACAGAATAAATATTAATTGATTCAATAAATATTGAAGTGTTGAAAATTTAAGATAGTTGAGGAGAAGGCAGAAACTATAGTGGGAATTGTGAAAGGCTTCAAGAAGAAGAAATTAGTTGGCCCCTGTCCTGAAGGAAGAAAGGGATTCTATGAGGAGGGAAAATTTCAGGCCTGGGGGACAGCTGTGTATAATTTTACAGATGGAAAATGGAAATGGAATTCTACATGTGAAGAACAGAGGTCACTTTGTCAGGCTCATAAATTCCATGAAAGGGAATAATGTATAATAACACTGCTTAAGGTAGATGCAAATCAGTTTGAGATGGTCTTTAAAGGCTTGGCCAAGGAGTTTATGGTTGATTTTAGAGGCATTTGGGAGCCATGGGTGCCTTTGTAGGAATGAAGTGATGTGGTCTGATTTGAGCTTAAGGAAAAGAAAAATATTTGATGGCTGTTTAATGGGTAGATTGAAGAAGGAAGAGACTCAATTCTTACGTGGAAGAACTGAATTTTAGTTAAAAATTTAAGGTTGGGAAGGGTAGAAAGTTTGATTGGAAAAGTATATTGAATATGCTGGGTTTAAGATATTTATAAGGCATCCAATTTAAGCTTGTTGGTCATCAGAGAGTTTAGGGCTGGATAAGTAGATATAAAGACAATTGAATCTATGGTAGCTAATGAGATCACCCAGAGAAATAGTACAGAGAAGAGGAGAGACTGAAGGAGAGACCCATGGGGAAAGGGAAGAATACTTATGGTTAATGGGTATAATCTGGATGAAGATCCAGCAAAGAAGGATGAGTCAGATAGTTAGCAAGAAAACCAGGAGAAAGGGGTGTCCTAGAAACCGAGAGCACATATCAAGGAGAAGAGGTTGATCAATAATATCAATAGTGACTGGAGAAGTTAAGAAGGATGGAAAATAAGCTAAATTGTAGTCAGAGAAATAACAGCCACCATATATACTGGATGAGAAGCTCTGGCTTCTTTACCTCAGTATATTTGTTTGTAAAAATGAGTATAGTACTATCACCTACCTTCTAATGTTGTCATGAGGGCCAAATGATACTAGTACCAATAATTGCTAATATTTATTTAAATTTTGCAAATTGCTTTGCAAATATATGAAAAGTTCTTTGCTAATCATAAAACTTTATAGCTAGCTTTTATTACTATTTTTATTATTATTAATAACTTGTCTAGAGTCACATTGCATTAGCTTATGAGTTCCTAGAGGGTGGGGGCCTTTTTACTTGCATTTGTATTCTCAACATTTGATACAGTACCTTGCTTATAAGTAAGGTAAGATAGGTAAGAGTAAGATAAGAACATGATAAACATTTGAAAAATTCATTTATTCATTCAATAATCAAAAGCAGTATTTGAACTCAGATCTTCCCAAGTGAGGGAAAGTAGGAGTCAAGGGAAACACTTATGTATAAAATATCAATAATTATATATATATTTAAGAGAGGCAGAATAGTAGAGAGCAAGAAGAGAAATAGGATGTTGCAGAGGAGAAAGAAGAAAGCTGTTCCCCAGTCTTCACAATTGGATAAGTGATGTGATACTGTCTGTGTAGGGCAAGTATATCAACCATTCAATCTCAAGGGGCCCACAATATTCCCTAAGGATACTGGACCATCTTAAAATGTAATTTGGAAATATTTAATAAAAAAGAGCGGAAAGCATGGATAGTGTTTTTCTAAGCCAATGTGCTCATTGAGATCCTTATATATGGTTTAGTGACCCTCACTTCTATGCAAGTTTGATGCCATTGGTTTGGGGGACGCAAGATCACCCTAGGCTGGAGTAATCAGTGAAGGCTTTATGGAGATCATAGTTGGTGATGGTGAGTGGAAAGAGTGAAAATTTAGAAGTCAGGGAAGGGATAGAGGAGGATTTGCGTGTTAATGGAAGAGCTGGAAACAAATTCAGAGGCTGGAAAGAAGTGGGTGGGATGTAGAGATGATGAGCTGGCCAGTTCTTTCAGGAGTGTAAATTTATATGCACATGTGTATACATGTGTATATGTAATATGTTTATTTGTCTGTGCATACTACATCTTGTGAATACTACAGCTTGTAAGAGCCGCCTAACTGGATTGGTGCTTCCCGAGAAAGCTTGTATTTAACACCAGCCGCAGGCTACAAGAACAGAGAGTAATATGCTGCCAGTAAATCAGAGGGAAATATTATGTGCTTTTTTTTTCATGACCATCACTTTACTCTACAGAGTCATAAAACAACCTGAAATTACACCCAGACGATGAAGTAGAGAGGTGAGCAAAAATCCAAATCCGGTTATTAGCATTTAGAGGGCTGAGCTATTGTCGTTCCTTTCCTGTAATTTAATCGAAAAGCAGCCTCAATTTGTCACCCTCTAATGTCTTTTAAAATTCACCTGGATGATTGGCCGAGTCCGCACTCCATCCGTTAGACCCCGATTCTGCATCTCCCCGCCGTCACCTTTGCTCCTTCTCTCCCAGGAAGCCTTCCAAACGGCCCGGAGATAGGACCAAATTATTAACCCACAATTTTGTTTTCCATTAATGGGATGCTTTTAATTTCCATGGCGCTTTCCATTATTTTGGCAGAAAGTGTCCAGCTGTGACACATTCTCTTCCCCAAAGGACCAGGAGCACACACACTCATTGGGGGCAGCAGAATACTCAGCACATACATGCATGCCCTTATGATCAGTCAAAAGGGGTTAAGGGGGATAAGGCAGAGAAACGTTTAATTAATTTTTGGTTTGTCGACAAATAGCCACATTAATGATATGTTAGGGTCAACTCTCTCAGTAGAGGGAAGAACCCAAAGTGGAGACCTCTCTTATTACCACTCGTAAATTGTCCCAGGGAACAGTCATGCTGACCCTTTCTACTGTTACAAAGCCTTTTCTCAGGGCTTGTAATAAATCCCCCAAACAATATCAAAAGGTCTGATTTCAATTTCAAATCCTCTAACTTTCACCTTGAAGCTAAGAGTTCCAGGGACAATCCAGCCTATCCTGGTGTCTTGCTTTTCTCATCTTATTCCATTCCTTGTGTCAAATTTTTTCCTCTACCCCTCACAAAAAAAGAAAGAAAAGAAAAGAAAGTCCTTACTATTTAGATAAATTGTTGTCAAGGAAACTCAGTGCAAAGGATAGCTGTCAAACTTGCCTCAACTTAGAATTTACCACATATGGGAACATGGTAGGGGGGAATAGGCTTAGCCACCCTAAATACCTTATTAAACTTTACCAAAAAACCCTATTAATTAAAGATTACTCTATGGAGATTTTACTCACTACTCAGTGATTACTAATGAGCTTAAAACTACCATACCCACCTGCCATCACCTTTCCCATCATGCAGTTCCCACCAATTCTGACTGCTATGATAAGGTGGGACTTTTTACACACACACACACACACACACACACACACACACACACACACACACACACACACATCCATCCACTGAGGCTTCCAGGATGCCAAGGCAATTCTAAATCTCTGGGAACTACAAAGAAAGACTAGATTTTAAGTTAGGAAAATCATTGGCTCTGAGAGAGGAACATAGAAAGCAGGACTTTGTTTTTATAAAACAAAACAAAAAACAAAAAACAAACCATGAAAATCACTGAGCTAAATTTTTATTCAATTAGATTTTCCATTCTCTATTTCTTCTGTAATAAACTAAAGTAGACATAAAGTTGCCTCTAGGATTGAGGCCATATTCTCTGATTATAATTCCACATGGTAAAGTACAGTAGAGCCACCGGCCAAATATATCCCTGAGTATCCTCAGTGGAAACAGCATTGGATTCGGAAGATGAGACTCTGAATTAAAATCTCTTTAATTACTGTTTGATTTTTGACAAACCATTTCTGCTTCAGTTTTCTCTTCTGTAAAATGTCTCTGGAATAGGTAATCTCTATGATCTATCCATCACCACCACCACCACCATCATCATCATCACTCTAAAAAGTTAGTCCCTAATTTCCAATTCTTTAAAAAAGACTATGAGGGATACACAAGAGGATATACAAAAGATATATAGAGAACTACAAGACATGAAGAGTCTCAAGTCTTTGTTATTTACTTAATATGTAACCTTGAATAAAGCACATAACCTGAGTATTAATTTCTTTATGTATAAAATGGGGATGGTAGTTCCTCCCCTGTATATCCCACATGGACAAAGAACAATTCTTGCAAAGGTAAGGAAATACCAAAGCACCAGATATCCTAGTCTTGTCATTGTTAAGTTGTTTCAGTCATTCAACTCTCCATGATTCAAACTGGGGTTTTCTTGATAAAGATACTGGAGTGGTTTATCATTTCCTTCTCCAGCTCATTTAATTGATGAGGAAACTGAGGCAAACGGGTGACTTGACCAAGGTCAGCCAACTAATAAGTGTCTGAGACCAAATTTGAACTCAGTAAGATGAGTCTGATTTTAGGCTTCCATGCTCTATGCATCTGCCATATGAACCTTATTAAAGGAAAGAGCTGTATTTGTCTCCAGTGCTTCCTACAGTATTTAGCATGTATATTGACTTATATTTCTTGCATTTATATTTTTAACTGGATCTATAATTTCTTGGGTGCAATGAACTCTCCAGTTAGGCAACTCTCTATAAATGGAGATGAACATTTATCTAATTACACTCTTGGAGACTTATCTGATTTACTATCAGGTTACATAACTTACCTAGGGTCACACAGCCAATATTTGTCAAAAGAAAAGCTTGAACTCAGCTCTTTCTAACTTAGAGGCTGGTTATCTATCCATCATTTGCTCAGAGAACAATAGATATTTCAAATCTCTCCTTAATTGACCTGAATTTTCTGTGGTGGAAAATGGATATGAATCATACTGTATACACTTGTCTATTCATTCTGTTTATTATATTGGTCTCCATTTGTGAGTTCCCAATGATGACGGGTGCTCAGAGAAAGGAATGGTGTGCTTAATTGCCCTGTAAAGTAGACAGATTGCTGATTGGCATCAGAGGACTTGGATTTAAATCTCTACAGTTTTATTCACCACTTGTATGCCTTTGGGACACTAATAATTTCTCTAAGCCTCAGTTTTCGACATCTATAAAACAGTGGGACAGAGGTTTTGAATTCCATGTCAGCTCTAAATCTCTGACCAAAAGATGACCGTGGGAGTGAAAGGGGAGGGAAACAAATGTTTATATAATCACTATTACATGCTAACCCTTCTTACAAATATTAACCTATTTGATTCTCATAAATGTTCTGGGAGATAGGTGGTATTATTATCCCTAATTTTCAGGGGAGAAAACTGAGGCAAACAGGAAAAAGTGACTTGTCCAATATCACAAAGCTTTCTAGTGTCTGTTACTGGATTTGAATTCAGGACTTCCAAGCAACTTTATTGCATATTGTGAGATAGACTATCTAATCAATAATAACCCTATATTAAAAATAAGACAGACTAAAAAGGGAGAACTTTCAACACAGTTGTAAAGACCAGCATGATAAGATGCTGTCTATTGTTGACTATTTTTCTTGTCAAACAAAGTAGCTAGCCTGCAACAAACAGAATCCAAACCTTCCTGGAAGACCCAGCTTCAGTCTTGCTTGAATGGGTAAATCCAACTAAGAAATCCCAAGATGGGCAAGCTTTTCTCCCAAAGTAAGGCAGTGATTAAATGAAAGCGTAATTAATGGGCATTTTGTAAAGTTATGCTGATCTTTCACAGAGTAAAGAAAATCGTCATTTGAGGATCACCAACTTAAATTAAAATCAAACCAGTGTGAACAAATCCCTGCATGTTAATGACGAAGGGAAACGTTCCCCTTTTATTTGGCACTAAATGAGGAAAGAAGAATTCCAAGTCATGTTCTTAAAATACCAGAGCGGATTTCTTCAGGGATATTAACCCTTATGGTAAAACAACTTGTCACAGAGTTTGAGACTCAGAAAAGAGTCTTGGAATCTGAAAATACTTAGTCATACCAGGTTAGAACACTGGGGCAAATCCAGTAAGATGAAATTTAATAGTCTCACATATAATTTCAAAGATTTAGCTTTCTACATATGAGGAAGGAAACCAGTTTGTCTGAAAAAAATTATCTGGAACTTTGAACGATTGCTGGGTTAATATGAATCTGTACATCTTAACAATTAAGGTTATCTGAGAGTAGAATGGGGCAGCTAGGTAGTGCAGGGAAAAGAGTGCTGAATTTAGAATCAGGAAGAATCTGGCTTCAGAGACTTACTAGGTGGGCAACTCACTTTATTCTGTTTGCCTCAGTTTCCTTATCTGTAAAATGAACTGAAGAAGGAAATGATAAACCATTCTAATATCTCTACCAAGAAGATCTCAAATGAGGTCCCAAAGAGTTGGATGTGATTGAAAAATGATGAAAGAAAAATGGAACAGGCTAATTTAATGAAGTGGGGAAGCTTCCCATCCCTGGTAATATTTAATCAGAAGATCGATGCCCATTTCTCAGGGATGGCACAGAAGGAATGATTGCTTAGGTATGGATTCAACCAAATATACTGTGAGATTCCTGAGAGCTCTCAGTGTCCAAGCTTCTCCCCACAGCAGAAATGAAGTAGATTTTTACTTGTGGGTTGTAAATCACTGTCATCCTTCTGTTATTGTACCTCCTAATAATTTTGGCTCCAGGATAAGCTTAAGACAGACCCGATGAGTCACAGATCTGAAACTCAGTCTTTCAGCTTTGATGGAACCCGGATTTCTCACAGAGAATCCCTGAATTCCAGGTAACTTTAGACAAGTTACTGGACCAGGCTGAGCCACATTTACAAGATATGGCTAATAATAATGGGCACGTCAGAGAAGAAAATGAGGTCTTCTGTGTGAAAGCACTGGGGATGCCATCCAGTGCTCTTTAAATGTAAGCACTTCAATTAAATGAAAGCATTATTGGGAGAAATCTAAGCTGATTTATCAAGGTTCAAAATGGGGTTTTTACTAGATTTTCAAGGTCTGCATTCATTTTAGGACTTTGCATTAGAAACACGCAAATGTAATAACTACCTTTCATTAACCTTGACAATAGTAAATGCCAACCAGCTTTTCAAGGCACGTGGGGATCTATCATTCTGGGCAACAGGGCTTGAGAACTTCCTGTGTCTCTTCTGAGTCAGCCCTGAGCATCAGCCAGGCCTTCTGTAACTCAGGATTTCTGTATGAGAAGAGAACAATCTTGTATTTTTGGGTAACTCATGTCAGGCCAGGTTCCTGAAACTCCTCAAGGTGAATCTATTTTTGCCATTGAAGAGGAAATTAGGTACAATAAAATGGACAAATATCATTAAATTTCCTTCTCTTCTCCCCTTGCCACATCTTTACATAAGTAACAACCATACACAGAAACATCACAGTAGACACTGAAGGGAAACTGAGGTAGAGAAAATGAGTAAATATAGCATTGGATTTCCTTCTTTTCTCCCCTTGCCACATCCTTACGTAAGTAACAACCACACACAGCAACATCACAACAGACACTGAAGGGAAATTGAGGTAGAGAAAATGGGCAAATATCATTGGATTTCCTTCTTTTCTCCCCTTGCCGCATCCTTACACAAGTAACAATCACACACATCAACATCACCACACACATACACAGAAATGACAGTAAAGGAAATGAAGGAAGGAACATTGGAGCAAGAGCCTGTAAAAGGTTGCATTTATGGCTTAATTACTAGAGGCAAAAAAAAGTACAATAAGTAACATGAAAAGAGAGGTATTGCTCACTCTGATACCAATGCATCAGAAAGAATAATGGAAAGAAACACAAGTGAGAAGTAGAAATAATCTTCCCAAACGCAGAAATCCATTAGAGTTTAGAAAAATCTCACCCTCGGGGGAATTTGAAGAAAAAAACAACCCACTATTTGAGAAATTTAACACCTGACTGGAAAATATGCTTTTGCCTTTGAGGTACCGCTAATAACAAAACTAGCCCCTCCTTTCTCAGTCTACTAGACAGAGTGGTCCAAGCAGGGACTCTATACTAGCTAAGTGCTCAGCAGAAAGGAGTGTTGGTGATTAAATGGCCAGAATGCCCATGTCTAGAAAACCTTCAAAATCCTCCTTAAAAATGGAGTTGAATTGGCAGAATGGAGGAGAATATGAGATGCTGCACTCTGGCGTAGGGAAATGGTTGGGCATAAAACATTTCTGGGGAAAACCCAGATGCTAATTCATATCTAGGTCCACAGATAATAAATAAAAAATAATTTCAAGGAGGTTTGAGGGGATGTGAGCTCTAAAATGACAGACTTTTTGCCGGAGGTAGTCCTTTAGCTGATCCTTGAATGGGTACTAGGATTCTCAAGTAGAAGTGAGGAGGAAAAGTATTCCAGACATGGAGTATGGTGTATATAAAAGCAATGAGGTGGGAGATGGCTTGTGTTTAAAGGAAAAAGCAAAAAACCGGAATGGCTGGAATATAGACTGAATGAAGGGGAATGATATATAATGAACCTAGAAATCCAGGGTTGGGTTGGATTGGAAAGGGATTTCAATGCTGAACATTGGGTTTGTGGTAGGAACCCTAGTTCTCTATCTATAGTGTTTATCCATCCCTACTTTCACCTCCCTTCCAAACCTATTGACCCAAGCAAGACATTCTAGGGACAGGATATGTAATTTAAATACTTACATTATAATTATATAATTTGTATAATTACAGCGGCCACTCCCAGGGTAGATCTGATGCTACAGCACCATCATCTCTGCAGTAGCACTTTTTGGGGCCAACCTAGCCCAAACCGATACCAATATGAGTGCCATTCCCTCAAAGAGGGACACAGGATTGGAACTGATTTTCTCTGACTATGAATTCAGTTTTCTTTCTACTAAATCCCATTGACGCTTGCAACTTCTAACCATCAATCCCTGTTCTACTGGCTGGACTCAAGCAGATGGTATCTCTCCTATATAATAACCCTTCAAATATTTGAGAAGAGCCATCAGTCCCCTATCCCATGATTTTTCTAAATTAAGCACCCCAATACACAACCAAATCACATCAACTTGGGGATGGCCCTCCATAAAACACTTTTTTTTTTTTATCACATATCCATCTGACATCATGCTATCTAGAATTGGACACAAAACTCTAAACATAGAATGATCAAGGTTACCTGCCTAGGACAATGCTGGAGACATTGAAGATGCTTAGTAAACATGTATTGACTTTCATTCACTGACTCATTATGGAACTTAATGTCAATTAGAACTCTCCAATATTATTTTAGCCCAAATAAAAATCCAAGTACAGGAGTTAGGATTTATGCCTATTTAATTTCATCTTGTTTTGTGTCTCTTCCTCCTATCCCAAACCATCCTTTTTTGGGGGTGGTGGTAGAGAGGGGTTAGGCAACTAGGATTAAGTGATTTGTCCAGAATAACACAGCTAGTAAGTATTAGTGTCTGAGGCTGAATTTGAATTCAGGGCCCCCTGATTCCAGGCCTGTGCTTTATCTCCAGCTATCTTGATTTTTGTCTAATATCTTGTTTATTCATATTTTTCAGTCATGTCTGACTATCCTATTTATGGTGTCCTTAGCAGATACTGGAATGATCTGTCATTGCCATTTCCAGCTCATTTTACACATGAAGAGGCAGACAGGGTTAAGTGACTTGTCCAGAATCACACAGCTAGGAAATGTCTGAGACCAGATTTGAATTCTTCCTGACTCTAGACCTGGTATTCTTTTCCACTGTACCACCAGCTGCCCTTGTCCAATATTTTTCCCTTAAAAATAATTACTTAATCTAATCCAATAAGTCAGGATGATAGTCCCTGTTAGTTTTGTGCTGTTTGTACATGGCCTTCTCTGTGTACCCTATTATATATCTGAAAAATAGGATGGCCAGGCACTACTAAGTGATGTTTTTCAAAGTAATCATCATTAAATGAGCTTAACAGTCAGCATTCCTAGGCTGAATATATCACAAATCCATGATATGTAAATGTTAAGGAGAAATCCCAATTACATAATTTTAAAAATGCATTTCACCCCCAGTCAATGCTCTAGCTACATTCACAGAATGAATTATTAAAGCTGTAATCTTTTTTAGTTAAGCCTTTCCCTAATTAGTAGCAAGAGCTTTGTTTTTCAATCTGTTCCGCTTTTGTATTTCTTCATCATACATATGCCCCAAGGCTACTGGAAGGGATAGACTTCTCAGCTCAGGAAGCTGCCAGGATGGTAGCTGCAGGATAAGTGTGCCAAATTGTGATTGGTATGGGGGCTATTCAGTCTTTCTGGGTCTCAGTTTTCCTTACCTGTAAAATGGCTGCATCCTAATATCAGCCTTTTCCAAGGAGAAGAAAAAGATGTCTAGAATAATAGATGTCTAGAATGCTATTACAAGAATTCAAGGATGTCAGAATTGTAAGGGACCTCAGGGACTAGGAGTCTTGTGGATAAAGATTATGCAAATAAAGGACTTTTCCTGCAAACAAAGTAAACTCTATTTTTGCTAGTTTTTGTCTTTAAAGAGATTGGGAGGTAGGAGGGGGGAGTCAACTAGATGGTGCAATGGATAGAACACTGGCCCTGAAGTCAAGGGGATCTGAGTTCAGATTCAGCTTCAGACATTTAATATTTCCTAGCTGTGGGACTCTGGGCAAGGTACTTAACCCCAATCGTGCAAGCACATGTGGGCACATGAGACAGAGAGACACACAAAAAGAGAGACACAGAGGCAGAAAAGAGAGAGACACGCAGAGAGAAAGAGACCAAGGGAGAAGGAGGAGCAGGAAGAGGAAGAAAGAAGAAGAAGGAGAAAGAAAGAAAGAAGGAAAAAGGAAGAAGGAAGAGGAGGAGGAGCACGAAGAAGGAGGAGGAGAAGGAGAAGGAGGAAGAGGAAGAAAGAAGAAGAAGAAGAGAAGAAGAAGAAGAAGAGAAGAAGAAGAAGAAGAAGGAGAAGGAGGAGAAGGAGAAGGAGAGGAGAAGGAGAGGAGAAGGAGAAGGAGAAGGAGAAGGAGAAGGAGAAGGAGAAGGAGAAGGAGAAGGAGAAGGAGAAGAAGAAGAAGAAGAAGAAGAAGAAGAAGAAGAAGAAGAAGAGAGATTGGTTTCAAGGAGCTTAGGATTTAATGGGGGACTCAATAAATATGAAAACTAAAAACTTCACATTTGGAGGAGACAGTGAATGTGAGCAATTAAACAATTAATTATTGATTGATTGATAAATGTTAATTATAAAAGTAATACATTAATGTAGAAGAGATACTTGGCCAAGTTTGAGTTAAATTATATGGGCTGTGAAATCCCTTCCCACTCAGAAAATCTGTGTTTTTATGTTTGATTTTTCTATCTGCTGGCCAGACTAGCTATTCATTTCATTTTATTTTATTTTTTTAAATTTTCAGCTTAGAAATCAGATATCTGTTAATTAGAGCTAATCATATCCGTTTTCCTACTGTGTATCTCACTCCTGGGGTGATGGGAATAAGGATTTTTTTTTTTTGCTGGCAACTGCTCCTCTTATTAGAAAAAGTTGAAACCTATCCATTAATAGATACCAAATACCCAGAGAAAGAATTTGGCTTGACCTTATTAAAAAAATAATCACAAAGTAATATTTACTGAAACCTAGGTTCTCTAACATTGGGATCATGTTGCTAAATCAAGCTTTGAGATCATTTCTGAGCTTCAAAAGCTCCCCTCAAGGCTTTGTTTTATAACATGATTTCATTAACTTCAGTGGATATTTTTCCAATCATTACAATACACATTCATACAGAGAAGGAGGAATAAGAGGAGGAGAAAAAAGAGGAGGAGAAGAACAAGAACGAGAAGAACAGGAACAGGAGCAAGAGTAGGAAGAGGAAGGAGAAGGAGAAGCAGGAAGAGGAAGATGAGGAGGAGGAGGAAGAGGAGAAGGAGGAGGGAGAAGTGGAGGATGAGGAACAGGAGGAGGGGGAGAAGGAGAAGGAGAGGAGGAAGAAAAGGAGGAGGAGGCGAAGAAAAGGAAGAGGAGGAGGTGAAAAAAAAGAACATGAAGAAAAAGAACAGGAAAGGGAAGAAGGAGAAGAGGAGCAATAGGAAGAAAAACAAAAAGAACAAGAGACATACAGACAGATATTTCATTAAATAAGGCCATCTAATAAAATTGTAAGCTCATTTTGATCAAGATGACCCAGTGAATGACTAAGAAGGATATCAGTTGGTCCAAACTACAGATGAATCATTCATCCTTTCTATGCATCCCTTAGAAATACTCATGCAGCCTTTGCTCAAATGTCCCCAGGGATTGGGACATCCCTAGTTGCTCTCCTGCACTTTCAGATCACCAATTATTTGGAAGTTTTTCTTTTCTTTCTTCCTGAATATTAACTCTAAATCTGCCTTTCTGCCACTTGTAGTTACTACTGCTTCTTGCTCTATTCACCAAGGCCAAGAAGCACAAATGTCCCTCATGGTTCACACTTCAATAATCCAGGACTCACGAAATCTCATTATAGCAGCAGAGATGGCACCCTGTGCAACTCCTGAGACCAGAGGGGAAAGGGAACTCATAGGCTGTCTGGTCTCATATTTTGATTTATAGAGGAGGACATCAAGAGCCAAAGAAGGGAAATCACTTGCCTAAAGACAAATAGGATTTCAGCTAGGCTTTCTTTGATTCCCTGACACTCGGCACAGTTTCTGGCATTTGGTCTAGCCAAGTCCTAACTAGTGGAGATATGAAACTAGTGAAATGATTACTTGATTTCAAATTGCACTATTTCTACTTGGTTGGAACTGGTTACCATAGTAAATAGGGGAAATGTGGGCATGTGACCACATCACAGAATTCATTATTTTCTAGCTATAATATATAATTCATCCACATTAAGGTCACAGGACCATAGTATAACAGACTTGTTTTTGTAAAGGACTAGGGAGGCTTTGTTCATACCCTCATTGTACAAATGAAGAAACTGAGACTTGAGCAGATTAAGTCACTTGCCCAAAGAGAAGATTGAACTCAGATCCTCTGACTATATAATAACCTAGTTCACTTCCCATTACTTAAGGCCACAGAAATGGAGGAGACCATGCAGATTAAGAACTGGGGGAGGCAAGGAGTGGTATTGAAATTTAACCTATTTTTAAAAGACTAACAAAGAAGGATATTTTAATATTAAAATAAGTCTCATTCAAATGTTTAACTACTTGATCTTGCGGAATTCTTTTCTAATCCTACCTCATCCACATGCTTTGATTTCATCTCATCTTCTCAATGCACTCAATAGTAAAGCTCTTCTTAGGCCTAAAACCCTCTTAAATCACTCCTTTGCTCTATTAGATTTTACAAATGAAGATCTCATCTCTTGGGGCCTTTAAATGCATCAATATCTGCCCTCATCTTCTCTCTGCAGTCTTATTACACTTTATTCACCTTCATCCACTCTTAATTGTAGCTAAACTGGCTAGGGAAGAAAATAGATTATGACATAGTCATAATATTAATAATACCTAGCACTGATACAGCACCTAAAGATTCACAAAGCACTTCACAAACACTATCTATTTGATATTTATAACAACTCTGGAAGGTAAGTGCTACGATTACCCCCATTTTACAGAAGTGGAAACCGAGTCAGACAGAGGTGACATGACATTGTTGTCTGAGGCAGAATTTGAACTTGGGTGTTCCCAACTCAACGTCTGCCATACTATTCAAGGTACCCCCACAAAAGTACATCTGACAAACTCTCTCATGATATTTCGGTGAATAAGATGGATAAATGCATGCTGGCTGATAATATAGTTATGGGGATTTGTAGCTAGTAGAGTAACAATATGCAATGACTATTGATTCATGGATCAGTGCCAAGTTGGAACAGATTTTCCAGCTGTATGCTGCAGGCAGGCCCTTTCCTCACCCTCTCGGATTCTGTTTGTTTATTTTCTCCCCCCTGCCCCTTCTCCTTCAGGAACTGGATGAGGATACAGAAGGCTTGCTTATCAAATTTATGGAGGACACAAATCTGGGAAGGATAAGTAATATGTCTGATGACAGGATCAGAATCCAAAAAATTTTGACAGGCTGAAAACATGGGCCCAAATTGATAGGATTAAATTAAATTGGAGTAGGTTTGAAATCCTTTACTTCAGTTAAACACATATGCAAACATGTCCAGTGACCAAATTACAGGGTTGTGGAGACCTGGCTTCCCACCGGCTCACATATGAAAAGCAAAGCAAAACAAACTGACCCAAATAAACAACAATGACAAGAAACAACAAAGGGTTTTAGATGAGAATCTAAATTAATGAAACATATCAGAGGCAAGACGTCATGGTGGTTAGAAGCTGCCTCAGAATAAGGAAGAAATGAGTTCAGATCCTGTCTTCAATAGGTCATCGTGGTATGACTCTAAGACCCTGTTGGGTCTCTTAAGAATTAAGAGCTGTAAAATATGTCTCGATCTGCATTGGTGGAAGAAGCTCCTTCCCAGAAGCTTCTGGGATTCCCCAGGCAAACCACAGGTCTAGTACCTATCCCCCAAAGCCAATGTATAGTACAAGAGTCACAAACGAAGGAAGGTAATAGCCCAACTCCTCTTTGCACTGAATAAGCACACATTGACACTATCTGGTCAATAAAATTCAAGGAGACAAATTCGATCTTTGAGAGAAAGGGGGACACAATGGTAATAGGGTTGGATGGTATATAATTTAATGAATAGAGGAAGGAACCGGAGCTATTTATCGAGGAAAAAGGACACTTGGGAAGGATTTGATATTGGCCATCAAATGTTCGAAGGACATTCTAATGGAAGAGAGCAAAACAGCAGAGTGGAGTAGTTTAAAGATCAGTCACAGAATTTAGGAAGAGCAAATCTGGATCAATAGAAGGAAGAGATTTCTAATTGAATTCAATTTGCTTCAATAACCATTATTAATCATGTACATAGCAAAGGGAACTAGGTGCCTCGGTGGATGGATGGAGTTCTGGGCATAGATTCAAAAAGATTCATTTTCCTGAGTTCAAATGTGGTCTCAGACACGCACTAGCTATGTGACCCTGGGCAGGTCACTTCACCCTGTTTGCCTCAGTTTCCTCATCTGTAAAATGAGCTGGAGAAGGAAATGGCCAACCATTCAGCGTCTTTGCCAAGAAAATCCCAAATGGGAACAGGAAGAGTCAGACATGATTCAAATGGCTGAACAATTATGACAACAACATGTATAAGGCAGTATACTTAAAAATGAAGAATGAAAAACAAAACAAAGAAAAAATAAACAGTCCTTTCCTCCAAGAAAAGTATCATGGATGAGTTGAGGATTCCAGGGAGAGATTTCCCTTGGTGGCAGACTTAGACCTGAAAAGCATCTTAAAGGTGTCATTCTGCCCAGCTCCCAAATGGATGGGCACTCCAGGTGAGCTTAGACAAAGGCAGGCAATGGCTTGCCAAGTGTGGGGAAGAGCAAGGTTGTTTTAGTTGAAACAGAGTCCAAGCAAAGGACTTATAGAAAAATGGCCTTTGAAAGTGGGCTGGAGCCAGACTACAAGGGGTTTTCAATGCCAAATTGAAGACTTTGCTTTTTTGCTAGAAATGGTGAGTGATTACTTAGGTTTCCTGAGCAGCTGAGTGATATGAGAGACCTGGGTTTTAGAACGATAATTTTGGCAGCTGCTGGAGGATGGTTTAAAGAGGGGAAAGAAGGATGTGGGGGAGGGATGATGACCCAAGTTTCTAATTAAGCTGCTAAAATAGGATAGACTGCCTTGTCAGAAGGAGGGTCTGCTCCTTTATGAGATCTGGAATATTGTGTTTAGCTCTGGGTACCACAGTGTAAGGAGGATGCTGATGACTTGGATGTGTTCAGAGAAGGGTCTTGATGTCACAAAATATGAAGACTATCTGGAAGAACTAGGGATGTTGAATCTGAGTTCAGCAAAGTCTCTGGAAGCAGAAGGACATGGCAGCCTTCTTCAAGTTTTTGAAGAGGTATCACTTGAGAATATATCTGGCTTGTTCTGAGGTCAGAACCAGAAGTAATAGATGGGAGTTGCCAAGAGGTAATTTAAGATTGATGTTATGAGAAAAATAAAAACAATAACAACCAAGGCAATGAATTTTTGAATAAATTTTAGCTCTCCCAGAGTCTCAGAGTGGAACAGGTTCTCTGGAGGATCTACCTTCAAGCAGACCTGGATGACCACTTGTTGAGTATCTTACAGTAGGGTTTCATTTTTATGTATGAGTTGGTCTAGATAGTTTCTGAATCCTCCCTTTCACCATTCAACCCTTTGTTATTCTGAATACTCTACTCTCCCCTCTGACAGAGCAATGGAGAGTATTCATGGCTTTTTAGAAGAGACAGAGGGAAGTACAATAGAGGGAGAAGTCTTTGGGCAACTCACCACAGTTCTACTTCTTCCCCAAGCTACAGGAGACTCCCACTGGGAGTACAGAAAAAAACTTTTGACTATGTTATCAATTTTTAACAGTCTCCCACTTCCTACCAGGGAGGGGGTATCCATTTTGTCCTGAATGCTTAAGGCAAAGAAAGATTAGTGTTCACCAAGAGAAATGCCATTCGTGCCCCACAGAGACCAGCACAAAGTCGGGTCAGAACAGGAAGTCTAATGTGACACGGGTTTTCCCTTTTGGAGTCGATCATCAATGTTTTCCGTAACCTAAGTTGACTGATTACACTTCAGGCTATTTCTGATGTTGGTAATGAGCACAAACCCGGCTGCAGAGTGAGGAAGTTAAATTGGGGTCCACAGCTAGAGAAGTTAATCATAAAACATCCATTATCGGAGCCACTTTTATGTCCCTGAGCTGAGAGTCACGCTCACGCTGGCTTCGCCGTCTCGGTACCATTTCAGGCAGGCAGAAGCAAGATGAAAAGATGAGGCATTACACATGGCCCTATCACAAAAATCAAGAGAGAATGCTTGGTAAGTTTAAAACAAGTCATCTGATGGTTTCGAATAGCCCCCCACAACGTGGATGAGTGAGATTGCCATGAGTAGGGGATCTGAGCATTTTCCTTCCCATAGACTCCTTGGATCATAGCTAGAAGGGACCTTGAAGGTCATTTAGACCAACCCCTTCGTTTTAGAGACGAGGAAACAGAACCCCGGTGAGTTGAGTGACTTGACCTGGATCATACAGGTAGTTAAGTGAAATTGAACTCAAATCCTCTTAAGTCTAACTCAAGAGCTCTTTGTACTATACCATGGCGCTCTCCAAGGTGGAAGTGACCAAAGAGGTCATCTTATTCAATCCACCATATTCACCCATCTCCTCCAGAAGGTATGTGTCAAGGGTTCAAAGGAGCATACACTTGACAATTGTCAAGT
Organism: Antechinus flavipes; assembly: GCF_016432865.1. NCBI lineage: Eukaryota > Metazoa > Chordata > Mammalia > Dasyuromorphia > Dasyuridae > Antechinus > Antechinus flavipes. The sequence continues at coordinate 281,932,714 of NC_067402.1, forward strand.
TTCTCCTTAGTCATCTCTAGAGGTGGAATTCCCTACTGGGTTGACCATTGGACAAATGTTATGGCAGCCATGAAAATAAAATCTTGCATCACTGACCTAAGAGAAGAGAGCAGAACAGATCCAAAGACGAACTAACAATAAAAGGTACTAATAGATTTTCTTGAATCTATATGGAAATATGGGCTTAATTCTATGAATAAATTTGTTTTCTTATTGTAGGGACACCGAAAGTTGGAGTATCAAAGTGTGCATTTGGCTAAATAATACAACAATCCTGATTAATGTGACCAAATCAAATGAAAATATAATTAATATGCTTCATTGGAAGCAGAAGATGTTGTGAAGGCTACATGTCTTGGTTGCCAGATAAAAAGAAATGGACTGGCCCATGAAACATTTCTCAGCATCAGGAACATGCGTTCCATGATTCTATTTCTCCTTGGCTCACTAACTATATCCATCATCATCCACTAGATATTCCTTTCCCTTCTGGTTTACCCATCAGAGGAGTGGGATCTTCCCTTGGACATGTCTAGATTTAGAGACTTTAGATACATTTGTGATGGAAGTACCCTATTTGGCATTTTTACCTAGTTCTTATTTTTCACTAAATATTTAATTTTCATGTACTATGTGCCAGGAACTTTGCCACACACTGGAGCTATACAGACAAGCTCTGCTGTCAAGGAACTTATGTCTTTCTATTAGGAAAATGGAATCTATAGACACGTATGCATATAAATATATTATATATATATGCACAAACATATACATATATATATACATGCATATGAGCATATATATGCATAAATGTGAGTATCTATATAGAGAGATACACACAAATATAAGAATACAGGATAGATATATAGATACCCACAAATATAACAATACAGGAGACGTATATGTATATGTATGTGTCTATATATATATATATATATATACATAGACACATACAAATATAAGAATATAAGATAGATAGATATAGATATACAAATATAAGAATACAGGAGATAGATATAGATATAAATATATATATACACACACAAATATAAAGGTGGTTTGCCATTTCCTTCTCCAACTCATTTTATAGATGAGGAAACTGAGGTAGACAGAGTGAAGTGACTTGTCAGGGTCACATAGCTGGTAAGTATCTGAGGTCATATTTGAACTCAGGTATTCCTGATTCCAGGCCAGAAGATCTATGCACGAGGGTACCACCTAACTGCCTATCTACATCATAGAGATCAACAAATACTACAAATCAGGGCTTGATTGTTTCCTTAATTGTCGAGACTCAAGAAAGTGATGCAGAAAATGCCAATGATGAAGTTGAAACTTTAATGTATGTTCTGTGCAAATTATTTTCATTTCAGAGAAATGATTGTTAAACATTTAATCATCACACTTCTAGGAGGGAGGATTATTGTTAAATATTTATTAGCATACTCTTGAAGGGTGAGGGTATCTGAGAAAAAAAGGAGGAGGGACAAAAGACAGGATAAAAATTCATAGGGGTATGTTTGTAGATATTGTTTAATGGTCCTTAAAAAATCAACAAAGCTGCATTGGGTTTATAAAATCAATTGACCCACTCCTTCTATAGATTCTGTATGAAATGATGGTAGTGGTATACAGTGGAGAGAGTTCTAGACCTAGAGTGAAAGGTCCCGACTTCAAATTTTGTCTTTGCTAACTCACTACTTTTGTGACTATATGGACTTCCTGGGCCTTCACTTTCCAAAGGTTGGACTGGATAATGTCTAAGGTACCTTCCAATTCTAAACCGTGCTCCTATAATTCTATATATAAAGCCTTCCTGAAGTCTTACATTATATCCCAAAGTGCCCAAGTAACTGTATCCCTATAGTAATAATGTAAGAATATAAATACCATGTAAGAAAATAAAACCAAAAAAAAAAAAAAACAAACACTAGATTCTGAATCAGAAGACCTTACTTTGAACCTATTGCTACTCACCTAATACCAGAGTAGTGACTTTGGATAATCCATTTTATTTCTCTGTGACTCACTTTACCCATCTGTAGAATGAGGGACTTCACGACCAGCTCTTAATACTTTGATCTCATGGGAAGGGGATAAACAAAAGCTAATTGGTCAAGGGCACAGTGTTAGCCGGTAGTGTAGGTGGGAATGGGATCTGGGTCTCTTGGTTCTAATATTTTGCCTTTTCTGTTATCTATCACATTTCTTCCCCACTTGAAACAGATGGTCAATAAATTAAGGAATTTATATTGATCCCCCCAGCCCTATCCACTGAAATGTTTATAGTAGCGCTTCATGCCATAGGAAAGAAAAAGGAATAACACTGTTCTCTAGAGGTGATGAATTGAGACAACTAGGTGGTACCATACTATACAGAATACCAGAGCTGGAATTAGGAAGACTCATCTTCATGAGTTCAAATCTAACCTCAGACACTTACTAGCTACTTCACCCTGGACAAGTTAATTTATCCCATTTGCCCCATTTTGTTTTATCTATAAAATGGACTGAAGAAGGAAATGGCAAACTACTCTAGTATCTCTGCCAAATGGGGTCGCAGAGATTGAATGACTGAACAAGATGTGATACATGCAACAAAGGGAGAAAATCACGGAAAAAAGTGAATTGGTGTGGAACGAGGAAAATGCCATGCCCAATGATTGCAATACCTGTATTTGGTGCCTGGAATAGTCTCCTGGATTCCTTTAAACTCAATCCTAACTTCTAAAATAAGTTTTTCCCGATTCCCCTTAAGGACAATGCCTCCTCTCAGAGACAATCTCCAACTTACATAGTATGTACCTCACATGTAAAGAATTGTTGGCAAGCTGTCTCCTCCATTTTGACAGAACTTCTTTAATGACTGGGGTGGTTTTTGTCTTTCTTTATATCCCTAGTATTTAGCACAGTGCCCAGCACTCAGAAAACACAGAATAAATGCTCGCTGACTATCTAAGTGACAATGTACAGAAACTGAATGCGGTGCAGTTTGAAGACCAAACTTGGCCCAGGAGAGGATACAGGAGGAGGCACTTTCTTCCTTCACAGATGTGGGAGACTCTGGTGAGGAATACAACATATGTTAGACTCTGCTGATATATTAATTGCTTTTGCTGAATTCTCCCCCCTTTTTTAATTCAATCAATCAACATTTATTAAGTATGTGCCAGGCGTTATGCCAGTCTCTAGTGATGGATGGCTGTCAAAGAGGGAACAGAGTAGGATACACTGGAAAACATAGGGGATACAGAAAAAAGAGAAATATTATATATAAATGCAAGTTCATATTCTATATTTTCCATGTATCACATATGTGTATGCACACATAGCTATCTTATGCTACCCAAAAAATAAAGACTAAACTTTACAGAGTATATAGTTTGTTCTCCTTTTGATCCTTTCCTTTTTCCCTTGCTTTCCTTTCTCTCCTCCCCTTCTCCTCTTTTTCCCTCTTCCCCCACCATCTCTCTCCCTCTCAGTCTCTTTCTTTTTCTGTCTGTTTCTGTCTCTGTCTTTCTTTCCTCTCCTCTTATCTCCCCTTTTCCCTCTCTCCTTCTTTTCTTCCCTTTCTCATATCTCTCTCCTTCTCTTTCTTCTCCCTCTCTTTATTCTCTCTTTTATCTCTCTCTCTCTTCTCTTTCCTTCCTCCCCCCTCTTCTCTCCTCTTCTGTTATCTCCCCTCTCTCTCTTTGTCCCTCTGTCTTTTTCTGTCTCTTTCTGTATGTCTCTCTGTCTCTCTCTCTCTCATCCTTCCTTCCCCTCTCTCTCTACACACACATACACACACACACACACACACACACACACACACACACACACACACACACACACTCTCTCTCTCTCTCTCTCTTCTGCAATTCTTGAGGGATAGTGGGATGAAAAGGCGGAAGTAACTGGAGCAATTAGCAAGAAGGCACAGGGATTCTCCTCTGCCAGATGCCGCCCTCCCTTCCCACCATCTCTTCCTGTGTAGTGTTGGTTTGAGATACCGGGAGGTAAGAAGTGTGCCTCACTTTTACCTTAATTAGCTCAGCAATTTGTGAAATTTTGTTTTTCCCCTTTTTAAGAACGTTAATCAATTTTGGCTCAGAATAGGCCGGCCTGGCGCTCCAATTACTACGACAACCTCCCGCTGCGACATTCTGAGCTTCTCCACCAAGCTCTGAGCCTGAGATATGGGCAAATCAAAGCTCGGGCCTGCAGCTCAGGATCTAGTTAAAACTTTATGACCGTGCAATGAAAAGATAATGATTTGATTATGTTTTCACCAAGCAGTTCTGACGGGTATAGGTTTCTGAGCATGGCTATTAGTCTTTCCCAAGGAAACCAGCGACAAAACTCCTAAACATTTATGTGAACTTACAGAGTTGTCTCTGGAGCAGCTGTCAGAAACACAGTCTTAGGCATCTGATCATCCGATTATTGGCTGAAAGGGATGTCGAGGGTGTGCTCTCATTTTACCAAGGAAGGGAATGAGGGATAGAAAAATAAAAAATAAAAATCTGCTAAAAGAACAAGTTAGAAAAAGGAAAACTTGCAGAGAAAGGAAAGAAGTCATTATTACTCTCTTTCAAGATATGTCAGGATGCAGAAAAAGAGATTACACTCAACAGTGGATTCTTCTTCTGCTAAACTGCTAGTACCTCTGCTCCTTATATTTATTTCATCTATATTATACCCAGACAGTGGGGTATAATGAACAGAGAGCTATCTTTCAAGTCAGAAAGATGTGAATTGGGATTCAAATCCCACTTCAGACCTATATAGGCTTGTGACACTGGGCCAGTCATTTGTGTCTAAAGATGTAACTCTCCAAAACTTTAAGTTGTAAAACTAATTCAGGAAATTCCTAGGAGAGCTCTCTGTTGATTAAACCAAGAGTTTATTTTATTTTTTTGATCAGATAATCACAGCATTTATTAAGCACATAAGTATTAAGTACTATGATAAGCAAAGAAAAATGTGGACTTGAGGTGTTTACATCATAAACTTCTTATCCTGGTTAAACTTTGAGTATATGTGTAATGGTTAAGACCATTATCTTAATCATAATAATTATGAGCAATGAATATTCAACTTGAGCTTCCCACTAGGATAAATATGACCTTAGATCACTAACTTCTTTTGACTTGCCATTGATGATTATAACTTTTTTTTCTTCTAAGGTTAAGATTTATTTTTTAAAAATATATTTAGTATTTTATTTTCCTCAGTAATATATAAAAACAATTTCTAATATTTCTTTTTTTTTTTAATTTATTTTATAATAACTTTTTATTGACAGAACCCATGCCAGGGTAATTTTTTACAACATTATCCCTTGCACTCACTTCTGTTCCGATTTTTCCCCTCCCTTCCTCCCTCCACCCCCTCCCCTAGATGGCAAGTAGTTCTATGTATGTTAAATATGTTGCATCGTATCCTAGATACAATATATGTGTACAGACCAAAGAGTTCTCTTGTTGCACAGGGAGAATTGGATTCAGAAGGTATAAATAACCCGGGAAGAAAAACAAAAATGCAAATAGTTCACATTCGTTTCCCAGTGTTCTTTCTTTGGGTGTAACTGCTTCTGACCATCATTGATCAAATGAAACTGAGTTAGGTCTCTTTGTCAAAGAAATCCACTTCCATCAGAATACATCTTCGTATAGTATCATTGTTGAGGTATATAATGATCTCCTGACTCTGCTCATTTCATTTAGCATCAGTTCATGTAAGTCTCTCTAAGCCTCTCTGTATTTTCCCTGTTGGTCATTTCTTACAGAACAATAATATTCCATAACATTCATATATCACATTTTACCCAACCATTCTCCAATTGATGGGCATCCATTCGTTTTCCAGCTTCTAGCCACTACAAACAGGGCTACCAAAAACATTTTGGCACATACAGGTCCCTTTCCCTTCTTTAGTATCTCTTTGGGGTATAAACCCAGTAGAAACACTGCTGGATTTAAGGGTATGCACAGTTTGATAACTTTTGGGGCATAATTCCAGATTGCTCTCCAGAATGGTTGGATCCGTTCACAACTCCACCAATAATGCATTAGTGTCCCAGTTTTCCCGCATCCCCTCCAACATTCATCATTATTTTTTCCTGTCATCTTAGCCAATCTGACAGGTGTGTAGTGGTATCTCAGAGTTGTCTTAATTTGCATTTCTCTGATCAATAGTGATTTGGAACACTCTTTCATATGACTACAAATAGTTTCAATTTCATCATCTGAAAATTGTCTGTTCATATCCTTTGACCATTTATCAATTGGAGAATGGTTTGATTTCTTATAAATTTGAGTCAATTCTCTATATATTTTGGAAATGAGGCCTTTATCAGAACCTTTAATTGTGAAGATGTTTTCCCAGTTTGTTGCTTCCCTTCTAATCTTGTTTGCATTAGTTTTGTTTGTATAAAGCTTTTTAATTTGATATAATCAAAATTTTCTGTTTTATGATCAGTAATGGTCTCTAGTTCATCTTTGGTCACAAATTTCTTCCTCTGCCACAAGTCTGAGAGATAAACTATCCTATGTTTCTCTAATTTATTTATAATCTCGTTCTTTATGCCTAAATCATGGACCCATTTTGATCTTATCCTATACAGTGTTAAGTGTGGGTCCATGCCTAATTTCTGCCATAAACCAAGGTTTTTTTTTTTAAAGACATAAAGATATATATTATGTATACTGAACATATATTTATTGTCCACATAATTTTATGAATATATGTCTTCCCCTTGAGCTCTTTGAGACCAAAGATCATTTAGCTGTCCTTGTAACATTAGTATCTGACAAAATGCCTTGTACATGGCGGGTATCTAATAAATGTTTGTTTATAGAGTGGCTAAATGGTGCAGTGGATAGAGCTCTATCAATTCAAATTCAATCTCAGACACTATTTATGTGATTGTGGGCAAATCACTTAACCTTACTTGCCTCTTATTTATTTATCTGTAAAATGAGGATAACGATAGCATTTACCTCCAAGGATTGTTGTGAGGAAAAAAGAGATAATAATTATAGAATACTCAGCATATTGCTTGGCACATAGTAGGCAGTCTATAAATGTTAGTTATTTTTATTTCAACTGAAAAGGAAAAACCCTTAACAATCAGGACTATCCAGAAAGGAAATGTGTTGATCCAAGACAAAGTCAGTTGCTTGTTACAGAAACTCAACATACAGGGACAAGATGACCAGCTGCTAAGAATATTATTGAGGAATTTCAAATGTTGGATAATAAGCATTTTAAAATCTGGCCTCAGATACTGTGTGTTTCTTGGCAAGCCATGTAACTTCATGTTTTATTAAATGGGGATAATAATGGTACTTACCTCATCTGTTGTTTCAATAATCAAATGAGTCAAGGTATACAAATGTTTTGTAAGCCATAAAACACTATATAAAAACGAGCTAGAAAAATCAGACTACCTGATTTTTTGAGTTATCCTCCAATATAGTATAGTACATTTGGAAAAGTATTAGTTCTGGTGTCAATGAACCTGAATTCAAATCCTACCTTTGACAATGATGAATTGTATGATGTGAGCCTCAGCTTCTTTATCTATAGAAGGAAAGACCTGGACTATATTTATTCCAGCTCTAGAATTAGGCACCTATGAATGATGACCTTCAGAAGCTGCGGTTTCACTGGTCTAGATATTCTTTTCATTATTGCAGATTGCATCTTTAGTTCTCTTGACTTACAAATTCATCATCTTGTCACTAACCTACTCATATTAATCCTTGAAAGAGAAGCCTAGTCTACAGGTTCCAATTTCAGGCTTTATAAGCTTGGAAGAGCCTATAAAAGTTCATATTCTACAGGCACAGATTTCAAGAATTCAAGAACCAGAGGGCAGAACCAAGATGGTAGACTAAAGGCAGCAACTCAACTAAATCTCCCACTATTCTCTTCCAAACAACTTTAAAATAACTTCTCAAATCAAATTTTGAAGTGACAGAACCAACAAAAAGTCAGAATGAGGCTTTTTTTTTCAGTCTGAGACAACTCGGAAGGTAGGCAGGTGGGCACAAGTTGAGTGTGTGGCAGGATGACCAACAGTGAGCATTAAAAACCACCAGAAGTTAGATAAGTTGTCATAAAAAGATTGCAGATTTTTGTGTCTGTAGGATAACAATTAACACATTTCTCCCAAGAATAACACCACTTTGGAAGTACCAGATATTTGGGAGGACCCCCCCCCCCAATGAGATCTGAAAAGAGCAGTACAAAAAAGCCTGAAAATTGGGACAATTTTTCTTCAACCCCAAGTGAAGACAGTCCAAAGTTCAAAGTCAAGAAAGAGGCTGGAAAAATGAACAAATAATAACAATAACAAAGAACTTGACCATAAAAATATATTGGTGGCAGAGAAGACCAAGACATAAAATAAGAAGGAAATAATAATGTGAAAATAGTTGCAATAAAAGACTCAAAATACTAATTGGATCCAAGGCTAGTGAAAATTCCTAAAAGAGTTAAAGCAAAGGGTACAGGGAAAATTGGGAAAATAAATGAATGATTCAAGAAAATTATGAAAAGAGAATTAATAGCTTGATAAAAGAAGCATTACTGAAGAAAATAACCCTAAAAACAGAATTGGTCTAATGGCAAAAGCCAAACAAAAATTCACTGAAGAAAACTACTTTTTAAAAAGCAGAATAGGCCAAATGGAAAAGAAAGTACAATAAATTCTGAAGGAAAGAACTTCTTGAAAAACAAGCAAGCAAGCAAACAAACAGAATGAATCAAATGGGGGAAAAAAGCTACAAAAGCTCCATGAAAGAAAATAATCCCTTTAAAATAAGAATTGGGCAAGTGGAATCTAATGGCTCCATGAAATGTCAAGATATCAAATAAAATCAAAAGAAATAAAAAATAGAGGAAAAAAGGTAAAATATCTCATCAGAAAAATAATTAACCTGGAAAACATAAAACAAATTAGACATAATTTAAGAATCGTTGGACTACCTGAAAGTCATTATCAAAGAAGGAGTCTAGGCCTCCTATTTCAAGAAATTATAAGGGGAAACTGCCCTGATATCTTAGATCCAAATAGAAAGAATCAACCAATCACCTCCTGAAAGAGATCCAAAATGAAAATTCCCACATATAGTATAGCCAAATTCCCAGAGCTCCAAAGACAAAATATATCAAGCAGAAAAAAAAAAAAAACAATTCGAGTATCATGAAGTGACAAACAAGACCCCAATTTAAAAATGATCACAAGATACAGTTTTTAGAAGAAGAAATCAAAGCTATCTATAGTCATAGGAAAAAATATTCTAAATCATTATTAATTAAAGAAAGGCAAATTACAACATCTCTGAAGTGTCACCTCATACCCATCAAAAACTACAAACGCTGGAAAGTATGAAGGAAAATAGATAAACTATAAATTGTTGGTAGAATTGTAAACTGGCCCAATCTGCAGAACAATTTAGAACTTTGCAAGGAATTATAAAACTGTGCGAATGCCCTAAGACTCAGAAATTTCATTACTAGCTCTGTACTCCAAAGAGATCAAAGAAAAAGGAAAACAATCTATGTGAATGAACATATTAAAGCAGCTCTTTTTGTGATGGGAAAGAACTGGAAATTGAGAGAATGTCCATCAGTTGGGGAATGGCTGACCAAGTTGTGACACGTGATTGTGAAGGAATACTAGAGCATTATAAGAAATATGAGAAGAATAGTTTCAGAAAAACAAAACAACATATGTCAACATCTCTATGAACTTAGGCAAAGTAAAGTAAGAAGAAATAGACTATTGTACACAGTAACATAAATGTTGAATGATGATCAATTATGAAAGACTTGGTTATTCTGATCAATACAAAGTTCCAAAACAATACCAAAGCACTCATGATGAAAGAATACTATCTACCTCTAGAGAGAGAACAGAGTGCAAACTGGCAGTATGATTTTTTTACTTTGATTATCAATCTTGTTTTATTGTGATAAGGATAATGTGGAAATATGTTTTTCATGATTTCACCTATATAATTGATATCATTTTGCTTGACTTCTTAGTGAGGGAGCAAGGATAAGAAGGAGAGAGAGAGAGAGAGAGAATCTGGAACCCAAAGTTTATTTATTTATTTTTTTCTCAATAGTATTTTATTTTTACAAATATATGTAAAGGTAGTTTTCAACATTCATTTTTGTAAGATTTTGTGTACCAATTTTTTTCTCCTTCTCTCCCTTCCTTACCAAGACAACAAGCAATTTGATATACGTTATACTTGGTATAATGTTTTTAAACATATTTCCATATTTGTCATCTTGTGCAAGGAAAATCATAACCACAGAAAAAAATGAGACTGAAAAAGGGAATAAACAAACAAAAAAGGGAAAACTACTATGCTTTTATCCACATTCAGTTTTCATAGTTCTCTCTCTAAAAGGAGATGGCATTTTCCATGCCAGGTGACTGAAATTGTCTTGGATCACCACTTTGCTGAGAAGAGCTAAGTCTGTTTTGGTTGATCATCACATAATCTTGACGTTACTGTGTACAATGTTCTCTTGGTTCTGCTCATTTCACTCAGCATCAGTGCATGTAAATCTTCCCAGGCTTTTCTGAAATCAGCCTGTTCATCATTTCTTATAGAACAATAATATTCCATTACATTCACATACCGTAAGTTATTCAGCCATTCCCCAACTGATGGGCAGCTACTTAAGCTTTGCTACTACAAAAAAGGCTTTTTTACAAACATTTGGGCACATGTGGGTCCTTTTCCCGCTCTTATAATCTCTTTGGGATACAGATATTACTTGATCAGAGGATATGCACAATTTCATAGCCCTTTGGGCTATGAAACTCAAAATTTAAAAATAAAATATTGTATACACATTTTTAAATAAAAGAAACAAACAAAAAGAATCTAATAAGTCTACAGTCTTAGATCATTTCTAACTAAGTCATGACAAAATCTTAATTAGACATCTTGGCATTATCATTGATCAGTTGAGCTTACCTTGTTGGCCCTGCCAAAATGATGTGGAAACTAGCTTCATTGACTATAACATATACATGCTCCTCCTGCCCACCCCTTTACCTTTAGTTCATCAGCATCATAGAAGTCCACTCGTACAGCAGGCACCATCCACGTCTGGAAGAGGGTGGCCAGGATCTGCTTGGCAATGGCATCAGCGATGAGATGGAAGTGTAGAGGATTCCGTCTATTGGGGGTGGGAGGGGAAGAAATAGCAGAATAATTTAGGATCTTTGCTTGATTATTATTAAATGAGATATTTGCAAAAGCACATAGCACAGTGGCCGGCACAGAGTAAGCGCTGTATAAATGCTTAGTCTCTCTTTTCCTTTTCTCCTTTGCACATATATTTGACTTTATATATGTAACATGTTCCATATCCATATTAAGAAAATATAAACTCTTTGAGGGAAGAGATTTTTTGTTTGTTTCTAAGATATTTAGCACAGAGTCCTGAACTGAATAAGTACTTAATAAATATACCCTGATTGATTTCCCGAAGCAAACAATTTCTTCTATGGGAGAGAAACAAAAACAAAAATCATCAGCTGTGGTCCAGGAAATCCACACCAGTGTTGATATATCAGTCTGAGTTAGTTTAGTATTTCTAAATGTCTACCTTGGTAGCAAATAAAAGTATTCCTCAATAGTGGTAGAACGTGCAGATTAAACTATAAGGATACAATGGATAGTGTTGGGCTTGGAATTATAAATTCCTGAGTTTGAATTTCTCTCTGATACTAGCTGTGTGAGTTACTCAATTTCCATTTATTTCAGTTTCCTACTCTGTAAAACAGGGATAATAATAATATCTTCCTCACAGGATTGTTATGAGGATCTAATAAGATGACATATTTATAGTTTTTGAAAATCTTGAAGTGTGATGCAAATGCCATTTATTATAGTTATTTCTGTGATTTTAGAATTGTGAATAGATTAAGGATCTCTGGCTGTTGGTCTGTGCTCTGAATTTGAATATATTGCTTTTTTGGAACTTAGTCATCCCCTGATGCATAAAATGGACAGATGACAATTAGGGTATCATTCTGGTTCTAAATGATGAAGTGGAATTAATCCTACAAATAGAGTAAAAATTTTTTTTAGAATCTCAGAGTTACAAGAAAGCTCTGAGGCCATCTAGCCCAACCTATACTAGAACAGGAATCTCTTCTATAATACTTTCCATCGTGGTCAACTGCAATTGAAAGTCTTTAGTGATGAGGAACTAATTATCTCCTGAGACAGCCAATTTCTCTTTTTGGACAGCTCTAATTGTTAGGAAACATGTCCTTATGTTAAGCCAAAACCCTACGTTGAACAAGGCTTATCCACTGCCACTAGTTCTAGAGGAAATCTGATCCTTTCTTCATCTATCAGTCTTTAAATACTTGAACATAGCTACTATGAACTTCAAGTCTACTTTTCTCTAGGCTAAACATCCTTAATTTCAATTTAACTAATTCTGCTATGAAATGGTTTTTAGGCTTCACATTGTGTTGGTTGTTGCCTTTTAGATTCACTCCAATTTATCAATGTCCTTCTTAAAATGTGTCACCCAATACCAAAAAAGGAATAGATCTAAGTTCTAGTTTTTGCTCTTGTATCTACTAGCTACATGATCACGACAAGTCATTTTACTTTCCTGGGCCTCATTTCTGCTTCTGGAAAAAAAAAGTGCAGTAGTGACAATGCTACCTGTGTTAGAGAGCTGTTGTGAGGAATATTCTTTACAAGTCTTGAAATATTTGCAATATATTATTTTCAGGATCCCATATCTAACATGTTTTGGTTCCATATATCAGTGTATGCATTCTGCATGCTCTGAAAGGGAAACTCTTCATAAATTCATCGACCTTGTGCAAATGTTTTCCATAACTTTTACTCCTTGTCAAAGTTAAATGATGAGCTCCATCAAAAAAAAATTATTACCTTGCCTAAACTTCATATCTCTCTCCTTTCTAGAAGTGTTCTGCATTCAACTAGTGCTTAATACTTGCCTTTTCAATGAATGAAAATCTTGCATGCTGCAACATTCACTAAGTGTTTATCGAAGAAATGAATGAATGTCTTATAAATAAGAAGGATTTATCAAATGCTTATTGGAAGACAAATTAGAAGAATTGGTGAATGTCTTGGACATGGTAGGTACTTAATAAATCCATGTTGAGAAATGGTTAGCCATTAGGTTATTTATTTAAAAACTAAATGCTAGTTGGAGGATGGATAGATGAACAGATGGATGCTCTATAGGTACTCTATGAGGACATTGAAAGAATGGATTCTGGAGGACTGAATCTATTACAGACAATAAGTACCCAACACAAGCTTATCTGAGGAAGAGATGCATGAATGGGTGGAGAAATGCCTTGCAAACAACAGATTTCAAAGACTTTTTTAAAGATACTGATGCACAGATACATTATAAACAGTAGGTGTTCAACAAATATTTGTTATATGAATTGATGCGTTCATGTCTTATAGCTAGTAGCTTTTCCCCAAGTGCTTCTTGGATAGTGAAATATCCAAGGTTTTCATTAGATGTTTGTTGAAGGGATGGATGGAAGAATGGATCAATGAATGGAGGGAGGGAGGAAGGTATGATCAATACTTTACAAACAGTAGGTGCTAAACAAATGTTTGTTAAAAAGTTGAGTGGATGGGTGAAAAGATCTCTTACAAATAGTAAGAGGTGAATTACTGTTCATTCATAGAGCAAAGGACAAATGAACAGAGATGAAAGTGAGATAAAAGTATAAAGAACTCTTCCACTGGGCTCCAATCTAAGTATCCTGCCATCAAATATACCACAGTTCAATCACCCCCACTTTGAGGAAAGGAGGACAGCTAGCCTGATCTTTATTGAGCTTCGTTCCAAGAATATGGAGGAGAGATGTCAGTGGAATTAAGTGATGATTTGTAGGGAGGGGTGGTGAGTGCATATTTATCCATAGACTGGTGACTTCTCCACCATCAGGGAGGGATCCACATTTATGAAAACCAATGAGAAGACAGATGGTCTATTTAGCCTTTAGCATCAGCTGTACCTTCCTTCAATCCTCTGGGAGGCATAATAGAGTCTCATTTATGTAGAATTTATAAAGGTAAATGGGTGTACTTGTCAACTAGCATTTTTCATCTACAACAGAAGGAAGGCTTAATTTCAAACACAGGGTGAAACTAAAGGGAGAGAACACACTGAGCTGCATATAGTGACTAAGAACTGGGACCTCCTAAGGAGATGGCTATTGCAAAACTTAGAAAAATGAGAGGCAGTGAGACAGAGGAGAAGAAATAGAGTATTTGAAGAATGAGTTTGGGTTCCAGATAGTTACAAATATATATTCCCTCTTACTACCAGCATACTGGTCCCCAACATTACAATCTGAACTCTTTGAGAATGGGGAATATCTCATTAAAAAAATCCTCAATCATTATCACAATGTTTGATATAGTAAAATCTAATTCCTTTTTTCTTTCTTTCTTTCTTTCTTTCTTTCTTTCTTTCTTTCTTTCTTTCTTTCTTTCTTTCTTTCTTTCTTTCTTTCTTTTCTTTCTTTCTTCTTTCTTTCTTTTCTTCCTTCCTTCCTTTTTTTCCTTCCTTCCCTCCTTCCTTCCTCTGTATCTATCATCTGTTTCCCTGTCTATTTGCCTGTCTCTCTTCATCTATATCTCTCCTTTTCTTCCTTCCTCCCTTCTCTTCCTCTTCCTCCTCCTTTTTCTTCTCTTTCTTTTCCCTCCCCCCATTTCTCTCTCTGTCTGTCTCCCCCATCCTCCTCTCATAATCATTTACCTACTTACTTACTACATACCTGCTTAAATACATATCAATCAAGCTCTGAACAATGAGGCTAGACTTTAAGATTCCATCTGACTCTAAGTCTTGTGACTCTGAAATATCAGAGACTTATAAGGTTGAGGTTTCAGAAAGTCTTTTATCAGACTTGACCACTTTTCTCTTTTTTAAAGACTAAGTGTGAATGCCAACTGCAAAGGGTCATAGTCATCATCTAACCATACTGCTCTAAGACATTTCACATCTGTCCTAGATTCTCAGCTTCATGGCTGAGAGGAAGGATCATCAGATTGGAAACTGGGGAGCCTGGGTTCGAATGCTGTCTCTGTCAGGTACCATCTGTGTCACCTTAACTAGACCTACCTGCTTCATACTCAGGCTCTTCATCTTTAAAATGAGAAGGCTGGACTAAGAAAGTCTAATCTAGCTCTAAATCTATGATTTGTAGACCCTCCACCATCCTCCAAAAGGGCTTTCTATACTGAATCTGTCCTGACTTACACATTCTTTATACACCTGCCCATGTGCAAGGGAACTTTCCTCCCAACTGAACCAACCAATAACAATAAAAATGAAACTTCTTTAACTTCCCACTGCTGACTAAATAAGGTGTGAATTCCCAAAGGGAATACTCTAGAAAAGCTAGCTCCAACCTATTCCTTCAGCCTCCAGGCACATCATTCCCTCCCCTGAAGTAGTTTGCCATTTCCTTCTCCAGCTCATTTAACGAATGGGGAAACTGAGTCAAATGGAATTAAATGACTTGCCTAGAATCACAGAGCTATCCGAGTCCAGATTTGAATTCAGGTATTCCTGACTGCAGGCTCTATTTTATACCCAGTTGCTCCAAAAGAAATAGAAATAAAAGAGACAATCTTTGCCTTCAAAAAACTTATATCCTAATAGGGGATATGTTGGGATTTTCATTACCAGCATCAACAAAGGAAAGTGCTTTGTAAATACTAACTAAAGCACCATAGAAAATGAAGTTGTAATTTAAATTAACAAGTTAATAAGCATTTATTAAATGCCTACTGTGTTCCCACTACTGTACTAAAAGACAGAGATACAAAGAAATAGTGTAATGATGATGATGAATGCTTTCAAGAATTCCAGTTTCCCCCATTGACTGATCCTGGCCTTGGATAACCTGTAATTACTTCACATACATTTATCTTGAGCACATTAAAAAAAAAACTACTACTAGAATACAGACTCCTTGAAGACAGAAAGTTACTTGTATTTGTTTTCTAAGATCCTAGCATGGATCCTGGCATGAAATAGGGGTCTAATAAAAGTTCTTCAAAATCAGAAAGCTGGAAGACCAAAAGAATCAGATCAACATTTTCAACCCATTTACACTATCTATAAAATGGGAATAATAATCCCTCCCCTGCCAGACTCATCAAGATGTTATGAAGTTATGGAAGTAGGATAACTAGATAGTGCAGTGGATAGAACACTGGCCTTGCAGTCAGGAGAACCTGGGTTCAATGACACTTGACACTAGCTGGGTGATCTTGAGCAAATCACTTGACTCCATTGCCTCACCAAAATAAAATAAAATAAAATAGCAAAATAAAAGCAAACAGACATGAAATACTTCTGAAAACCAAAAAGCACCAGATGAATGTAAGATGCTGTTTAGATAATAAAGTGTTTGAGGTGTTAGAGGAAGGAAGCGAGACTAAATGCCTTTCTCACTGACTATTATAATCTATAATCAGAAAAGTGCTTTTTACAAACAAATTCACTAATACTGAATCAGAAAATGAATTTTTGGTTTATTTTTCTAATCTATCCATCAATCAATAGGTCATTCCCTGAGTGTTTATTATGGGATAGGCCCTGTGGTAAGTGCTGGGAACAAATGCTTTCTGTAATGTTTTAGTATTTGCAGAGCATTTTCCTGTTTTGATAGTGGGAGCGTATTTCCAGCACTCCCCTATTGGATTGTAAATTCCATGAGGACAGGAAGTGTTCACTTTTTAAAATTTCTATCCCCAGTATTTAGCATGCAATAAATAGTCAATAGGGTTTAAAAATGGCAGGGGTCTTGGAGGTCATGTAACCCAATCTCTTCATTTTACAGATTGAAGGCCAAAGAATATTAGGGGATCTGAAGCTCCCATCCTAGGGCACCATTGGTCAAATTAATGAGTACTTCCAAGGATCCATCATTCAAAATAGCCCCAGATATTTCTCCTTTTATTCCTCAGATGTCTTGTCATCTTATTTGGATCTTTGACTCCTTCCCCCTTTCCACTTCTGGAAGCCCATGAATACTACTATGATGGTTGTGATACTCTTACTCCCCGTTGGCTCCAATTACCATTCCCGGTCAGCAAGGGGACATCATAGTGCATAGAGTCCTGAGCTTAGAGTCAGCAAGACTCATCTTCATGAGTTGAAATCTGGCCTCAGACATTTAATGGCTGTATGACACTGGGCAAGTTATTTAATATTTTGTTTTCCTCAGCTTCCTCCTCTGTAAAATGAGCTGGAGAAAGAAATGACAAACTACTCTAGTTTCTCTGTCAAGAAAATCCCAAATTGGATAACAAAAAATTGGACATGACTGAACAACATTTTTATAACTTTTCAAATCAAAATAGCCTTCCCTGACCTCCACACCCCTATACTTATTATTGATTCCATTAGAAGGTAAGTTTCATAAGCTTAGGGACTATCTTTGCTTTTGTATTTGTATGCTTGGAATTCAGCAAGATGCTCAGTACATAGTAGGTGTGTAAAAATGTATTCATTTACCATATTAGAAATGGAAGACGCCTTAGGGGTCACAAAATAAAATTTCTTTATTTCACAGATAGGGTAGTAGTAAGTAATACAATAAAATAGTAAGTAATACAAAAATGTGAGACTCCACTCTGACGTCTGGTTTCCAACTGGAGTTTTTCCACTGGACTAGACTGAATCTAGGTCATCCTTGCAATATTCTGAGCACAATAATGAATTCTTATTTTTTTAAAAAAAAGTATTTAGTAACTAGCAATTATTCTCATGGCTTTTCTACTAAGAAACAGATGCTGAAAGAAAAGATTCTTTACTCATTTTTCACCTTTAGAAACTTTCACTTGATTGTGGCCTTGGCCACATTCAAGAACATTTCACTGAAGTTGATTCTTAGTAAGAAAGATTTCAGCCTATTCTCATTGTATAGACAGAGTGATGACTCAAGTCAAGCCACACATTTTGCAGATGAGCAGTAAGATGTGGTGGTAGAGACATGGGCTTAAAGACCCCAGTTTTGTTATTAGGTGTTTGAATTTAGGTAAGTTATTTAATGTCTCTGGATCTTGGTTTCCTCACATGTTAAACTGAGAGTGCTGACCTAAATGATTTCCCAAAGTCCTTCCATCTTCCCAAACTATGAAGCTATGATGATATTGTGATGAGTCTCTGTCACCTGCTAACTGTGGTTGTTTCCACATCTGTAAAATTATTTGGATTATTATTTGATTTTTCAGGTGAGTCAGTTCTGATATTCCCTCTTCTAAGGTCCACCCTCCCCTCACGTAGCTTTGACATCCCCTATTCTAAGCCCCCTCCCAGCCCTGACATCCCCTGTTCTTAGGCTCCTCCCAGCTCTGACATCCCTTGTTCTAATATCCCTGCCAGCTCTGATATTTTCTATTTTAAACTCCCTCCCTCCAAGCTCTGACATCTCCTGTTCTAATCTCCCTCCCAGCCCTGACATTCCCGGTTCTAAGCCTCCTCCCAGCACTGACATCCCCTGTTCTAAGCCTCCTCCCATCTCTGACATCCCTTGTTCTAATCTCTCTTCCAGCTCTGATATTCTCTGTTCTAAGCTCCCTCCAAGCTCTGACATCCCTTGTTCTTAGGACCCTCCCAATATTCTGGGATAAAACAGCTACAAATTTGGTTCCCCACTTGCCCTACAAATCCCTCCCCTCATACCCTAGTCAGTGATTCATTCTAGAGATACACAGGGTAGATGTGCTCTCTCAATAGATGGAAATAGTGTACATGGGCATGTCACATGTGTGTGTATATGTGTGTGTAGGTAATCTAGTGAAATCTTTGGACCCCCTTCTCAGAATCATATTCCCAAGTACACAAATCAGAATTAACAAAAAACAAATGATACTGAGGTACAGTTATCAAAAGTTCATGGACCTTCAAGTTAAAAAGTTTTGAATTAGATGAACCTCCTTTGGTTTTCCTCTTAAGATCCAAGGGGGTCCCCAGACTGGCTGAGTCCAAAGTGTCCTAAGTCCTGGGCTCCAGGATCACAGCCACCTCATGGGCAGGAGTTTCCAAGAGGGACAAGGGACTAGGAGCACAAGCTGATTTCATCTTTAGTGACCAAATGCTCCCATTCCTTCTCCTCCACCGCATCAAGTAAAACTGGAACAAATATGTTAATTAGCACACTAGCAGAGATGATTAAACCACCATGACATAGATTTTCCCCCCTCAGAAATTTGCCACAGATCATCTGAGGCATTCTGGGGCCTGCTTTTGTATTAAAATATATGGTAACACTCCAGCTGAAGCATCCTTTAATTATGAAATAACAATGGAAATCTGATTTTTAAAAAAATGCATGTAGAATCCACATGAATACCAAGGAAATTCATTATACTGTGTGCTATTAGAGCACAGAACACCATGGGAGAAGGCAAGGGGCTCAGGTGAATTTAAATAAGGGTTCTCACGCGAGGGAGATGGTGCAATACATCCTCTCTCTTTCTGGGTCTCATTTCTTCAAATGAAAAAGAAAAGGATGTGGTTAAAGATAAGGCATCATAGACAGAGGCGGGGAGAAGCTCAGAAGCCATGTGTCCCAACTCCTCTCATTTCACAGAAGGGGAGACTGAGGTCTGCTTGCTTCAGTCATTTTGGCCCTATATCTAGCAAGCATCAGAAGTCGGATTAATACCTAGGTCATGATAATGATTATAATAACAGTTAACATTTATACAGCACTTAAAGTTTACAAATGATTTTGTATGATTTTTAAAAAGTTGATCCAAAACAATCCACTAAGGTGCTCTTATAATCTCCACTTTACAGATGGAGAAACAACCTCAAAGGGGCTAAAGGACTTGCTTAAGGTCACTCAGGTGATTAGAATTTATATTTTGACTTCACATCCAGTGTTCTCTCCACTGTGCTGAAGCTATTCCAAAGACAAAAATTAAACAGTATTTGCCTTCAAGAAACTTACACTCTAGGAGGAAGGAGGGGAGAAGGGAGGTCATGGGACTTTCTTGAACTCATAAAATCACAGATTTTATGGAATTGTTAAGTGTTTAAGAGCTGTTGAGGCCATCTAGCATTTTACAGTTAAGGAAATTTTACAGAGCAGGGAAGGGTGAGAAAACTCCTAACCAGGCCAATGGAGAAAATACATAAATTAAATAATGAGGTCATTTGGGTAAGAAGGTGCTGGGCAGGAAGCAGGAAGGGCTAAAGGAGAAGGTGGGACATAAAATATGTGGTAGAAAGTGGAAGGGGCGAGTACTTTATTGGCTAGGGATAAGATGATCCTGATGGGTAGGAAGCATCCCGAGGGGCAAGTGAGTCAGGTCAATTTGCACTCATTCCTCCAGGATAATTCCAAAGTGACTTGGTTCTTTCTCATTCTGCTCCCCCTCTCCCATCCGCCATATACGGACTACTGGGCAATCCTTGAGGACTTGGGCTGTTTCTCTTCCCATCTTCCTGGATCAGAGTAGATATTTAATAAATGCTTATTGAAGTCAATTAAATTGGATTGGGTTGAATTTGAAGGGAGACTCCTGGTCCTCCATCCCTTGTACTAAACCATGTGGTCCTCTGTTGCCAAGATTGTGCTCCACCTCCTGCTGTCTCTCTGACCTTCAATCTTCCTTTCCCAAATTGTCTGCTTTTACTTGACACTCAGGATTCAAAACCACACTTATCTATAGCTAGAAATTGTACCAGTGCCCAGGAAAGCCAACTTCCAATTTTGCTGAGTTAGAGTCAGGGAAGGGTAATGATGATAAGAGATGTACACACACACACACACACACACACACACACACACACACTTATTCTGTCTACACAACTGACTCCTTATTTTTACAGTGACTGCCTTGATGGGGACAAATAACCTGAAGTCCCAAATCAATCAACTAATCAATCAATAAACATTAATTAAAAGAAAACCAGAAGGGAGTAACATTTTCATTTATCTCTGAGAATCGAGCCAACATACCTGTGATCACAGCACTTTTGCACACACACACAAAAATTAACACTTTATCTGCCACCTCATCTTCCTTCAAAGGAAGTGAATGGCTTGAAATACAATCAGAGATATTAAGTTGGATGGAACCTTAGAGGTCATATAATAATAGATTTAGGCCAGAGGTTACCTTATTCCTGTCTTTCTTTCATTATATAGATAAGGAAATTGAGTTCCATGGAAATATAAGAAGTTTAGATCCCTAAACTCCAGAGCCAATGTACTTTCCATCTTACCGTGAAACTTCCTTTGTTTTCATTTAGCTTTAATAGTGGATAGAGCATCTGGTCCTGAGTCAGGAGGATCCAAGTTAAAATTTCATGTCAATCATTTACTAGCTATGTAATCCTAAGCAAGTTACTTGATGCTATTTGTCTCAGTTTCTTCATCTATAAAATGAGCTGGAGAAGGCAATGGCAAAATCATTGTAGTATCTTTGCCCCCCCCCAAAAAAAATCTCAAAATACAGTCACAGAGAGTCAGACATGGCTAAAATGACTGAACTACAACAACACCAGATGAAATTCCATTTTTCCCTACCAAGGAGAGGAGTTATTTGCAAATGCATTAACAAAGCAGAAAGGTAGTCAACCATCTTGACACTTGGAGCCATTAGGTCAGATGAATATAAAAGAATTTTATGGCTCTTGATATACATGGGGGGTAATTTTATTTCAATTTAAAAATAGATCCAGAAGAGACTTCCCTTCAGCAGGAATCTAATCCACCACCTCCTCAGGAGGAAACTGAGGTGAAGTGATAAGAAATTTGTTCTCCATCACAGAAGTGACAGCTAGGTTTTCAATTCAGATCCTTTGACTCCAAATACAAATGTTCTCCTGCCCCATCAGTATAATCTGCCTCATCATGAAATCACTAGGAAACAGACCAGGGCGTCTTAAACTTTTTCCACTCATGATTAATATAAATATATATAATAGGTTTATATATTTTATTAATTAATTAAACATTAATATATAATAATAATATAACATTTACTGATAAATTATAATTTCACACCCCCCCATTCATTTATGAGTTCCTTCTGGGGCTGAGAATCACAATTTAAAAAACTAGAGTTTAGAGGATAAAGAAATAGATTTGGAATCAAATATCCTGATTCTGCTTTGAACCAGCTGGTCCCCCCGCCTAGAATTTCTTCCCTCCCCATCTCTGCCCTTAACAATTCTTGTTTGCTTTCAGAACTCAGTCAAGTATCATTTTCCCCATGAAGCTTCTCCTGATTCTTCCTAGATACTAGTGCCTTCCTCGAAAAAACAGATACTCAAATCGGTTTTGAAGTATTTTTGTATAGACCTCCACGTGGTCATGTTGTCTCTGTTTAACAGAATACAATCACCTTGAAGGCAGGGGCCAGTTTCATTCAGAGCAGTTCCTTATACTTACTGATGTCAGGGGCAGCTAGGTGGTACAGTGGATAGAGCACCAACCCTGAAATCAGGAGGACCTGAGTTCAAATCTAATCTCAGACACTCAACACTTCCTATCTGTGTGATCCTGGGCAAGTTACTTAACCCTAATTGCCTCATTCAAAAAAAATACTGATTACTTACTAATGCTTAATACTAATATTCCTTAAATACTTACTGATGGCTACCTAGACCTCCTGTGATTTTGGTTCAATTATTTTTCACCTTATCTAACATGAGAAATCAGGACGGGAGCATTCAACTCTCACTGCAAAGAATTGGGGGCCATGGGTCAGGGAGAAAGAAGAAACTTTGAATTCACACTCTAGTCCTCAAATTGACTTTCAAAGCAAATCTGTCCCTTCTTTTTAATATTCTCTATGGCTATTTCATCCAGGCATCTTCGAGAAATGAAAATGATTTAAGACAACAAAGCAGGTCATGACTGAAGATTTGGGGAAAACCTCATCTGAAAATGAATGTAATTACCATAATTAGCAAATAGACCCCAAAGAGGCATTTTGCACAGCTACTATTATATTATTATTTAGCATTAGGAAGGTATTCATTTGGCAAAGTACTTTATAATCACGTATTAGTTAATCCCTGAATGTGTCTGAAATGTAGTTCTACTATTTATAGCCTGGCTTGGCTGTGCAAGAGAAGTTTCCAATTCTCTTTGCTTCCTTCTCTCACCCATACATGATCACCTTGATCTATTAAGTTAATCAGTTCATATAATCATGGAGCTGGAAGGGACTCAAGGTCATTTTGTCTAACACATTACCTAGAGCAAAAATCTTTATGACACTCAGGATGAGTTTTTTTGTTTTCGTTTTGTTTTGTTTTTTGTTTTGTTTTGGCTGAATCTCAAATAACTCCAGTGATGGGGAGCTCACTACTCTTCCATCTGAGGAAGATAGCTGATTTTTGTTGTTCACTTTTACATTCTTAGTGCCTAAAATACACAGCACCTCTTATAAATTTTGCACCTTAAGTCTTCAATAAAGTTTTGTAAAGGACTATATTTGAGCTGGAATGGATGGCTTCTTATATGACTTCTGAGAGGAGGAGAGATGGAACAGTTCATACTGAAGGTGTCTTTGAATTAGTAAGACTTGGGTTCAAGTCCACCTGTGAATCAGGGCTGATCACGTAATATCTCTGAACCTCGGTTTCTTAGCTGTTAAATGGGACAGAATGGCACAGGAACTAGACATACAGTCTCTGAATAATGAACACCTGGGTCCAAATCTAGTTTCTGACATGTGAATTAATGATGGAAGAAGTAAGTAAAGCATTCATAAGCATTTATGATGTTTAAAAAAAACTTGCTAAGTCCCTATAAAGGGAACAAAAAGGGAGTTCTGGCCCTCAAGGAGCTCTCATTCTCATGGGAGAGGCAACTTTTCCCAGCAAGTCAGAAATCCTTAGGGACAGCAGCAAATCACATGATGGTACTGTTTCCTTAATATCTTTCCCACTGATAAAATGATAGTTTTTGATGTGGAACCATCCTGGGTAAGTCACTTAGATTCTTAATACTCTAGATATTTATCTAAGTCTACAAGCCATAACAATCGATACTCTTCACAAGGGGAGGAAGTTTCTTCAATAGGAACTCCCTATAGAGATGAAATCATGTTCAGCTCTGATATTCTCCCCCTCCTTTCCCATTCCTATTCCTTGGGAAACCAACTACAGAAAGATGAAAAATCAGGTTTGATCTCAATGTGCCAGGCATTTTGCTGATCTCTCCTTAAACAATGAAAAAGAATTAAACATTTCTTGGTCTCAGGGAGTTTATATTCCAAGAGGGAAAAATGGTATCCATCCCCCAATTCTATCTACCCCAAAAAGTATAAAGATAACCTTTATGAAAAGCATGGAACATATATGGAAAGTAACCTTAGATGGGAAGGAATACTGATGGAAGGTAACCTTAGATGCTAGCAGGGGTCCTCAAACTACGGCCCATGGGTCAGATGTAGCAGCTGAAGATGTTTATCCCCCTCACCCAGAGCTATGGAGTTTCTTTATTTAAAGGCCCACAAAACAAAGTTTTTGTTTTTACTATAGTCCAGCCCTCCAACAGTCTGAGGGACAGTGAACTGGCCCCCTAGTTAAAAAGTTTGAGGACCCCTATAAAGTATTAGTAATAGGGAAAGGCTAGGAAAAAATTCTTAAAGGAAGGTTTTAAGTTTAAAGGACAACAAGCAAAAATCCCAAAAAGCCAAGGTGAAGAAAAAGAGCATTTTAGGTTTGAGGGTCAGCCAGTTCAAAGGCAAACTTTATAGAAATTGATCTATTATTATTATCTTTCCCCCGGGATAGGCATTGCTTCTACAAGCTATATGGAAGGAGGATTTCGGCCAAAAGAAAAGTATCACTCTTATTTATCCCCCACTAGTGATTACTAATCCATGATTTCATGATCTCTTGGATCTTTCAGTTCTTGCTCACTGAAACCAATTAAACTTGCAAATCAATTGAGATTGAATTTGTTAATACCTGTGACTGTCCAGGTGAGGATCTCAGGGCCATTTGTTATAGGGATGAAAAGAAACTTATAGCTCACTTGGTCTAAGTCCTGCATTTGATAAATGAGGAAAGAGAGACCAGAGAAGCTAATGCATTGCCCCAAATCACCCAGGTACTAACAGATCCACTGCTACCTTTTTAGGTAAACTGAATCATCCTTGTATTCCAATATCAATAACCAAGCTTACACGTGTTCCACATTGACTTCTGAATCTCCTTGATGTGAAAGCTACAGAGACCCTCTCCCTTCCATAGTTGAAAAGGAATTCCTCTGAAGCATCCCTCATTAAAATAAAAAAAAAGGTCATGCAGCCCCTGTACAAATACTCCTACTCCACTTCTAGAAAAGTTTAATGGTTAGGAAGATTTTCCTTCCATCAAGCCAGGGTCTGCCTTAGAATTTCCTAGTTTTATCTTCCAGGGCCAAGAAGAACAAGTGGGACCCTTCTTCTCTATGGCAGTCTGAAATACTTGACAATAGTTAATATGTCCCCACTAAATATTCTCTTCTCCAACCTAAACAATTCCTTCAATTGAATCTTTTCTAGAATAGCCTCTGGGTTTCTAGAATGGTTACCTCCTATGAACAAGTTAGACATTGCCCACCCTTCTAAATGGCTTTGAGGATTTTATGTCTACTCACTTAAGGCTTCTCCTCTCCCCTAGGACACATTTAGATCATTCCTCAAATTAACCCCAACCCAAAGATGGGAAAACATTTTTTTTTACCTATGAAATAAGACAGACTTGACCAAAGTGACGACGTCTCGACTGGCGTTGTACCCAGCGCAGACAATGGCGACGTGGATTGTCTGGGGAGAAGAAGAGAACAAGATGATTTAGACAGAATGAAGGACTTTTCCCAGTGCCTCATCACTCAAGAGAAAGATAAATTGCTCCCACTCATTCCGGGGGTCATTAGAAAACATGGGGCACAGTTTGCAGCTGTTTATGCCGGCTCGAGACAGTTTTATTAAAACCATTTTAATTGGGTTATGGCACCATCATCATTTGGAAGCCATTACAATCCTTCTAAATTACATTTTATGTATAGCAGGGACAATGCTGATTAGCTACAACAGGCTAGCAGAAAGTCACTTGCCCACATGCCTGGAGCCAAAAGCAATTGACAAGAGGACAGTGGTAATGAATATCCACTGGGACAGAAGATTCACTGTTAACCGGATCCATTAGACAGCCGAATGGGCGTCTGGCAGGGGATCATCTTCCTGGTGAATGCAAATAAAATAGATTTTAATCTGTCTGGGATGAGAGAAGACTGGATCAGGGTACAAAGAAAAAAAGGGAAATGGACCCTATGACCCAGCCAAGTCATCTCCAGATTATGATATTTTTATAGTTAGAAGAGACCACATTGTTTTTTCCAGTTTAATCTTCTAAAACATATGATGGAGCAGAAAGAGGGTGTGTCTTGTGAGAAAGGCTTGTCAGAGATCTTGGGTTTTAGTCATGATCCTGCCATTAATTATCTCCTGGGAGACTCTGCGCAAATTAAGTTACTATACCTTTCTAAAATTCAGTTTCTTTCTTCAAGTTCCCCATCCTAAATGAAGGCTGGTTTCATTTTTCCTGATGGCTAGTACCCTCCCTTCCAAGTACCTTTTCTTTTCTGCTTCTGAAGAAATCAAGCAAATTTCGAGAATAATGCAGAACTTTGAATGGTCCCAAAATTCTAAGATCCCATTTTTAGAACACTATTCTCCCACTATTACTCTGTGTCTACAAATAACGTAATACCATGATCACATAAGAGTCTAGTCCTCAGGTGGCCAAAAAGGGCCATCGTCATTGCCCGAAAGCTGAAGGCCATTGAAAATTCAGATGGGCACCAGGACCCAAAAGAGGGTGACCAACGTGGCAAAGGAGAGTCAGACAACGGGTGTTAGTAGGATGTGGCACATTATAAGCCATGATTTGGGCACATGGAAGTTAAGAAAAAAGATCTCATTCAAAAGCATGGGTGTACAGAATAAGAGCTATGGCCAGTCATGGTGGAAGGATGCTTGGTCCAAGGCTTGCTCTAATATCCAAAAGCTGACTGGGGGACTCTTCAGGCTTCTCCCGAAGCAGGCTGACCTCTTGTTGGAATGGGAAGAAACACTTCTGCAGGCATGCACTGGATCAGATGGACCCTAACTGTCATCTCTGATCTCTCCTTAAACAATGAAAAAGAATTAGACAGATTTTCAATGGGAGACTCATAGAAAAGCATGAAGAAGAACAGCCAAGGGTGGGAAAGTAAGGAGGAGCTTGGATTTATACTAAAATGAGACTTTTTCTCATCTCCATAACTGTCAGTGCCCTACTCCTTTAACTACCTTGCATTTATTGATGAGCTCTTATTTATTCTTTTTATAACAATTCTATATACCTTATATATGAACTATTTGCCTCCTTTGTTAGAACAGAAGCTCCATGAGGGCAAGGATTGGTTCACTTCTGTTATAGTATTCCCACTGTCTAGCACAATGCCTTTTTCATATTAAATACTTAATAGCTAACATTTATGTAGTTTTACAAGCGTCAGTGTCTGTCCTAAGTACTTTACACTTATCTTATCTGATACTCACAATCACCTAAGGAGGTCAGTGCTATTAATATCCTCGGGGTACACATGAGGAAACTGAGACAAACAAAATTAAGTGATTTACTCCAACTATTATCTGCCTGAGCCTGGATTTGAACACAGATCTTTCTGATCTTAGGCTCACAGCTCGGTTCACAATACTATCTAACTGCCCCTGAACTATTTATTAAACATCACACATGTAAATGGAAACAAGCACATATACATATATGTATACATATACAGACAGAGACATAGATATATAGAGATGTAAATAGCTAGAGATAGGTATAGAGATACATGTGTGTGTGTGTGTGTGTGTGTGTGTGTGTGTGTATATATGATCTCCTTCCAACCTAGCAAAAGATCGAATATAAAAATTGTCTTTGTTTTGTATCACTAGCATCCAACATGATGGATGGCCCCCAGTAAGCACATTTAATAAGACTTGCTGATCAATTTAATGATTGGACTAATGATGGGCTCCCTGAGCAGGAGATCATGGATCTGGTGAGTTTCCAAAATGGAAGCCTGAGACTCCTAAACCTTGCATAATACCTGCAATTTTTCTTTGGGGAAGATATTGGAATCCAAGTGGAGTATTGACCATTTAGATAACAACCTAGATGACTAAGTACTCAACAAAAGGGGTCTCCGCCAAAATTCTGATGCAGAGCAGTAAAAAGGTATCTGCCAAGGACAACTTTTACCCATAACAACAATTCAAATGTGAAGCTTCAGAGATTGCCAACGTTGCCTTGGTTCCAGGCTTAAGGAACACTTTAAATGAGCACATTAACTACTGGAATGAGTGTGGATTTTTAAACACTTTACATAATTCCCCCAATCTCTTTAGTTTCATCCATACACCTGCTTCTATGAATACATTCATCAAAGGATGCCATATTGACAAGGCACTACTACCCCAGCAAATGAAACCATCTTAGTCAATTAAGTTAATCACAGAGGCAGTGCCATCTTGTGGGTTCCTGAAAAAAAAAGTCAGGGGGATGGAGAATTCCTTGGCTAAGTGTTGATGTGATTATTTACTTCCTGTGTGGATGTGGGGAGCACAGGTTTACGCTCTAATGCTCAGTTTCCCCATCTCTTGAGGAAGCTGGTTTAGCTGAGTGTTACTGTGTGTTAGATCCTATACCGGAGGCTAGGAGAGGAAGTTCAAAATCTAGCACACAATAGCAATTAGTTATATAGTTATGGAATCACGAATTAAAGACTCTCTCTAAAAGTCGTCAGAAATCAACCATTCCATGACCATTACTTTATAGATGGAGATCAACATATTTAAATTAATTTATTTAATGATAATTTATTATATTATTTATAAACAATATATTAATTACTAATAAAATCATTTAAAATTATTATTCAAGAGCACAGAAATTGCATCACCACTGGAGTTTGAAGTTGCCATCAGTGGATAAGAATTATTTTCAGTGTGACTGAGCTGTTTTATAGAGGCAGCAGAATACGAAAGTCTTAGACCAGAGTCTAAATCCTGTCTCAGATACTGTAATCTGTGGGGCTTGAACACATCAATTCCTGGACCAAATTTGTAGAATAAGGGAGTTAGGCTTAATGACTCTTGTGGTCTCTTCTAACTCTGATACCATAAAGACACAGCCCCCTGGGTTTCATTTTCCTCATCAGTGAAATAAAAGGATTAAACTGGATGGCTCTAGTTCTGGGGTGCTATTATCTTAATTTTATTTTACACTTCTTGAGTGGATTTCTCAGGTGATAGTGTAATATATTTGTTGTAATTTAAGACAAGCAGATAACATGTTAATGGGTCAACCTATATTCTGCACATAGTAGGGATATAACGAATACATTTCTGTTGTAACTTAAGAGAAGCAGATGGCATCCTAATGGCTCAGCCAATACTCTGCACACAGTAGGGATAGAACTAATACATTTCTGTTGTAATTTAAGAGAAGCAGATGGCATCCTAATGGCTCAGCCAATACTTTGCACACAGTAGGGATAGAACTAATACATTTATGTTATAATTTAAGAGAAGCAGATGGCATCCTAATGGCTCAGCCAATACTTTGTACACAGTAGGGCTAAAACCAATACATTTCTGTTGTAACTAAAGAGAAGCAGCTGCCATCCCAATGGCTACTTTGGAGGGTGTCAGGGTTTCTGAAACCTCCTGTGATAATTCCTCCTCTAACACCTCTGAAGACACATCACATCAGACAAGGGCCAGGGGAAGTGATCCTCTTCAAGGAACTCTTGTTCTTCTGACAATACAATTGCTTATCTCCCTAGGCTTCTGTAAGATGAGAAAGGCTGCTTAATGAAAGAAGGATAATTCTCTCAAGGCCGATTCTCTAGGGCACAGAAAAATCTTGTGGAGTCTCTAGAAAATATATTGTAGAATTCTTTATTTTTCTTATTTCTTTATCACTTAGGCTTTCTTCCTCTCTTGAAATATTTCTGATTGATTACCAGTTTTATAAGGTTATAGATTTAATCTGGAAGCCAATTCTTTCCATTCCCATTGTACAGATAAAGAAACTGAGGAGAGAAAGAGAGTGAATGACTTGGCCAGGACCACACAGCTGGCCACGTTTCTGAGGCAAGAACTGATCCTGTGATCTGATGCTAATCCCACTATATCATGCTTCAATTTTCCCAAAGCAGCCACTATCCAAGATTCACAGAGCGTTTTTTCTGATCTCTGGAAATAGAGGTGCTTTACGATATGAAATTACGTGAAAAATGTGATAGAAATATTGATACCCTTTGACTTGGCGATTCCACTGCTAGACATATACTTTAAGGAATGAACAACAACAAAAAGATTCCTATCTACCGAAATATTTATAGCATCACTTTTTATAGCAGAAAGTTGATATCTAGTGATGGCATGAGGAATCAGCTAAACAAATTGTGGTACATGAAGGGGATGCAATTTCTCAGTGTTGTAAGAAATGATGAATATGATAAGCCAGAGAAGCATAAAATCACATAAACTGATGAAAAGTAAAGGAGCAAAACAAAACAACAACATTTAAAATAACCTCAATGATGTAAAGAGAAGAAGAACAAAATAATCAAAACTTAATAGTATGAAATTATAACAATCAAGCCTGGCCCCAAAGAAGAGATATGAGAAGGGACCAACCCTTCATCTTTGCAGAGGTAAAGGACTATGGGTGTCAAACACTGCATATAATGTCAGGGTTTTTAATGTGTTGCTTAATTTTGATGAATTTGCCCACTCCTTAAAAAACAATGATTTAAAGGATGATTTCTTTGGAGGGAGGGGTATATGGGATCAATAAAAAATTATTTTTTAAAAGAGGCAATTTGTCCCTTCAAAGGATAGGAAACGCTATCCAAATCATTATGTTTGGAGAATTAAATTCCCACCCACTTCTTCTTTCCACTGGGGTCAAAACTGGATTGAGATCCAGATACTTGGGATCCGAACCTGGCTGAATTACCAGTAGGTTATGCGACCTTGAACATTCCACTTAACTTCTCAGGAAGCTGCAGTTTTCTCAAATGTTGGGTGAGAGGGTTATTCACAAGAATTTATGGACATCTTAACAGATTTAAATCCTGGGTGTGGGCGGGTGAAGTGATCAGGAATAAATAGTAAAAGCTTCATAAAGCACTTTCAGGCAGAACACATTTCTCCCTCATCATCCTAAAAGGCACATGATGAGAATGTTTTGTTCCTTAATTATATAGGATAAAGAATGCAACTTTAGAAAAGTGAAGTGTCTTGTCCATCTAGTATGGGGAATAAAACTCAAGATTATAGGATAATATTTTAAAAATTGGAAACCAAATTCTTTATTTTACAGGTGAGGAAATTGAGGTCCAATGATCTTCAGGAACGTATTCAAAGTCATTTCAAGGTGATAGTTGAGATTTGATTCCAATTCCAGCATATTTCCTATTGAATCTCACTGCTTCTTAAACTCAATTACTATTCTTTTGATTTTAAGGCATCTAGCACTTCCTGCCAATATATACATTTTCTCAATGAAAGTGAATGTACAAAGACAATATGATTTGTCATCATGGAGAACTCAATGTGCGGCAACTGCTTTTACTACTGGAGATCTTTAGGGAACTCCTTTTACCACTGAAGATCTTTAAGGAACTCCTTTTACCACTGAAGATCTTTGGGGAACTCCTTTTACCACTGGAGATCTTTAGGGAACTCCTTTTACCACTGGAGATCTTTAAGGAACTCCTTT
Source organism: Antechinus flavipes (assembly GCF_016432865.1). Taxonomy (NCBI): domain Eukaryota; kingdom Metazoa; phylum Chordata; class Mammalia; order Dasyuromorphia; family Dasyuridae; genus Antechinus; species Antechinus flavipes. The sequence continues at coordinate 281,964,568 of NC_067402.1, forward strand.
TACCACTGAAGATCTGTAGGGAACTCCTTTTACCACTGGAGATCTTTAAGGAACTCCTTTTACCACTGAAGATCTTTAGGGAACTCCTTTTACCACTGGAGATCTTTAGGGAACTCCTTTGACCACTGGAGATCTTCAGGGAACTCCTTTTACCACTGGAGATCTTTCGGGTTATTCATTGAAAGCACCAAGAAAGCTTTATTTTGGAGAAGAGGAGACTCAGGAAGAGTATAACTGATGCCTTCAAGTATTTTAAAGGCTGTTATATAAAAGAAAAAGACTTGGTCCATTTGGCCAAATGTGGAAGAACCCAAAAGAATGGGTGGAAATGCAAAGAAGCCACTTTAAGCTTGATGTTAACGAGAACTTCCTACCAATTAGAATTGTCTCAAACGAGAAAGGAATACTTCCAGAAGTGGTAGACTCCTTAAAAATCTTCCAGTGCTTATAAAATTGTTTATATTGGAGATTCCTTTTAGGCATGAGTGGGCAAGATGATTGCTGAGCTTGCTTCCAACTCTCAAATTTTAGGAGTTACTTTAGAGGAACAGTGATGTTAAATGACTTGCTCAGAATCACACAATTAGGCAAGGATCAGAGGCAAGATATGGACCCAGAAATTCCTCACTACAAGCCTACCAGCCTCTTCATTATGCTTCAGTGTCCCAAATGGCTTCCTAATAGCAGTTGCAAATAATCTAACTATAAAGGGAAAATGGCAGCTGATGACAGTAGGGGGTGTGGTGGGGGCCAAATAAGCAAGAGGGAAAGCCTACTTTGTATTACTGAATAACCATGTGAATTCCTTGAAGAAAGAGGGGAAAAAAATCAAAAAGCTATTCTGTTATCAAAATAGTGTGTGGTTAGTTAGAGGCATGGGGGACACAGTCAGAGATTGCTTATTTTTTATTAGCATTGCCTGCAGCACGAGGCCAAATCCTACTGAGCAAACAAATTTATTGGTAAAAGATATTATAATCTGGAGGCGATTTAAATCAACCGAATAGCTTTTTAAAAAAGCGAGAACTTAGGCTAAGTAGAGAACTCATTACCCTTTAGACAGGGCTTTGGATGTGACCCATTTTGGACCATCCAACCCAGACCCATCAAGTGAGGGCAACGTGCTTATTAAATGTTTGTTGACTGATTGAATATTGATCTTGCAATAGAGTGGTTGAGGGGTGCTGAGAGCTTACACTATGAATGGAGAGAAGGGACGCGTTAAAGGTATCGGGTGGACAATGGGTGGACAATGGGCCTCTTAGAGAGAAGGGCTTAGATAGTTTTTACAGATAAAGATATTTATAATTATCAGGACCAGGAAAATGGAAACAAGGAGGAAAACTATAGCAAGGATGTAGCATGGGTTCTTTGCCATCTCCAAGCTTCCTACTATGGTGGTAATCATATCATTCTCTCTAATGGAAAGGAATCATGAGAGCAGGTCTAAATAAAGACAGGCAATGGGCACGGATGGTGATGGATAGAAATAAGCAAGGGATATGAATGGAGAAAATAGGGATAGGCAACGGGTATCAATGGAGATAGAAAGAGAAAGGAAATGGTCATGAATAGGGAGCTATTGGAAGATGGGTCTGATTCCCAGTTTTTATAAAAGATGTGACTTGGAACAGGTTCCTTCACCCTGGTGAGCCCAACTTTGGAGGAAGAAATAGTATTTAGTTTACTTAGACGTTTGGGAATGGAAAAGGGTTATGACAAAAAGCACACTGTAAAACTGAGAGCTCAACAAAACGTGTCTGTCATGATATCCACCAAAACTGTTAACGATGTGGACACCATTTCTGAAACAGTCAAGAAAATAATATTAGTCAATAAAAAGTAATTAAAATAATAATATTAGTAACTTTCTCAAATAACTGAATCTTGCCCTTTATCAGTCACTCTGGAGAGGGATAGAGACAGGGAAATAAAGAGGGAGAGAGTAGAGAGAGTTAGTTGTTAATGGAAACTCTCCTGAACCTCAATTTCCTTATCTGTAAAATGAGGAACTTTGACTAAATAATAGCCAATGTCTTTTTCTGAAACTCTAGGAATCCTTTTTGCAAATAGAAGACCAGCTTCCTCCACTTTCCAAGCCAGGGTATGTTGAGGCACTCTAAAATCAAAGGAGATGGACTCAAAATCTTGAGACTTCTTGTGAGACTTTGGGCACTCCACAAAACGTCCCTGGGCCTCAGTTTCCTTATTTGTAAGATAAAGGGGTAGAAACAGAAGCACTTCTATGTTCCTTCCAGTTCTATAGTCATTAGGTTAAGCTCCTTGTCTTTAGGATCTCATTACTATAATTTAATATTTTGATGACAGAATCATTCACTGAAACACGCACTTTTACAAGCTGACATTTACATAGCACCTTAACATTTACAGAGTGTTTGATAGATATGTTATATCATTTCAGTCTCTCTATAACCCTATGAAATGAGTATGATATGTACTATTCTCAACATCTTACAGATAAAGAAACTGAGGCACACAGAAGTGACTTGGGAAGTTCTGTTTGTCCCGTTGCACAATATCTCTACCAACTGTGCTCTCTAAGCTCTTACATCTGCTTTATGGAGTTTCCCATTTCCATTTTATCAGTTGGTTTCTACTCCTTTCATAAAAGAAACTTTTTTATTTTCTTTTATAATGACATCCCCTGATGTCCACAACTCAAGTAGTATTTGGGTGGGTGGGAGACATTATGACTCGTGGGCTCGGGAGGAACAATTCCCACTGGGGAGAATTCCATTCATTTGGCAGCTTGTTTCTGACATCCACTTTGACTTGACAGAAAAAGGGCTGAGGCTTCTTGCTCTTGGTAGGAGAAGGCCGAGAAATGACAAAGGTTTAGCCCAGCCGCTGAAAGCCCTGCCTGAGCACACCAGACTACTCCTGCCTTAGGCACTCCAGGCTCTCCCCGATCTGGCTCCAACCTAGCTTTCCAATTTCATCAACAACTGCTTTTCCACCTGAAATCTCTGCTCCTGCCAGGCTGGCTGCTATATTTGTCCCACAACACAGCATCCTCCAAAACTTTTGTTCATATTGTTTCCCCAACAATCCTTTTCCTTTCCTCAACTAACCAGATCCTATCATAGTAAGAAGAGTACTGGCCCTGAAGTCTAATGAGTTCTAATTAACTGAGTTCAAATCCTGATACTCAGCTTTACTAACTTTGGATAAACTACACCATCTCTCTGAGCCTCAGTTTCCTTCTCTGTAAAGTAGAACCAATATAATTTTTCCCCAGTGAATAACAGTTCTTTTGAGAAGGGCACCTTCTAAAGCTGAAGGTGCCATAGAAATATAATTTAATATTATTACTATTCAGCTTTCAAGGCACAGCTCAAATTTTATCTTCCCTAATAGCTCTGATAAATCCAATCTAATTCAATTTATCTGTCATTTAATCACATGCAACCTTATAGTCTCTGTCTCTCTCTGTGTCTCTGCTGCTTCTACCACCACTTTCTTTCCCTTCTTCTCTCTCTACCTCTTTTTCTGTCTTTATCTCTCTCTCCCTCTCCTTTTGTCCTTGAACTCTTAAAAAAAAACACAACACCACCACAAACTGTACCTTTCTAAACTTATACTCAATATAAGACATTATCTTATGTCTTCAAAAAACAAAGACTCTTGATATTCAGGATTTTTTCCTTCTATTCAAATTCAAATCCCTTCTATTCAAAATTCAGCTGCAACATGGACTGCCTAGCATGTGCAAGTTTCTGAGCTCTGCACAGTAGAAAAGAAAGATGAAAATAAAATACAAGGCATCTTCTGCCCTCAAAGTACTTACATTCCCACATATGTTGCAAAATTGCTGCAAAAAATAAATGGCCTTCTCCGATCCCCCTTAATTCTAATGCTTTTTCTGTTAATTATTTCCTATTTATCCCACACAGAGCTCATTGTATAGATTAGTTTACATGTGGTTGCTCCCAGTAGATTGTGCACTCTTTGAGAAGAGGGCCAGTCCTTTGCCTCCTTTTGGATCCCCGGAACTATTGGCGGAGTCTGACACATAACAGATACTTATTAAATATTTGTTGATTGATTGAATGATCTTGTAGTAGAATAGCTGAGGGTTACAGAAAGCTTAAACCTGACTGATACTTTATGGATGGAGAGAAGGGAGACATGGAAGAGATAGTAGGGACATAGAATCCGTAAGATTTGGGAATTGGCAGATTATAGGGGTAAATGAGAGGAAAAATAAAAGATAACATTTAGACTACAAATCTGGATGAGTGGACAGATGATGGTGTTCTCAACAGAAATGAGGAAATTTGGAAGAAGAAAAAGAATTCTATTTTGGATAAATTGTGTTAGGGAATCTGGGCATTCAGCAGCTAGTTGGAGATATTAAAGTTGGATGGTTGAATACACAGATTTTAGGATACTCTAATAAAACTCACAGAGGCTGATGAAATTGCAAAATTATATATGTGTATGTTTGTATACATACACACCTATATACTTGTACATATACATATATATTATATATACATCTATATATGTATGGGTTTATGGGGAGAGAGGAGAGGGAAGGGAAAGGGAGGAAAGAAAGATAAAGCCTCAGTTTTCTCATCTGTAAAATGAGTGGGTTGGAATTTAAAATTTCTAATTTTCCTTCCAAATAAAAATCATGATTCTATAATCTCAACAGTGGCGAAATCAGTGAGGAACAGAACATGGGAGCAAAGGTCCTTGAGATAATGAGACTAGATATTCTATTATAATATCAGAATTTAATTTGCCAAAAATTCAATTAAAAATAGGACCTATGCTTTCATCTATAATTTCAATAATATAGAGAATTCCTTGCTGCATCTTCTTGGTAACTGAAGTTTTTTTAAGAGAAGTGTCTAAAAGCGCCAAAAGACTAAATGACTTGCAGGGGACCCACGGTCAAGATGTGCTCAAAGAAAGATGAGCTTAGAGTCCAGCTCTCTATCCACATGACACAGTATCTCCATTCATTAGATGAGGTGGGGAAAGATTGGATTGGATGAGCTTTCAAGTCTCCATCAACTCTCAAAGTCTCATCTCTAGAGAGTTTAGAAGCCTTGTTCAGGGAAAAGCAGCTTTCTGATAGTAGTCTTCCAGGGGAACTGGCATGTGGACCAGGAGACCTCGATTGTAGTCCTTGCTCTGACTGAACTGCCATGTGATTTTGGGCAATACACTTCTCTGGGCTTTGGTCTCCTCGTGAGCACAATGCTCCAAAAAGAAATGGAATAAAATAACTAGATAGATAGATAGATAGATAGCCAGACAGACGAATAAGGGAATAAAATAATACAAAAGTGAGAAATATAAAATGAATGAATAGAAAGATAAATAGATATATACATAGACAGGATAGATAGATGGATGGATGATTGGATAGTTGCATAGACAGATAGACAAATAAGCAAATAAGTGAATAAGACAATACACAAATGAGAAATACAATATGAATGAATAGAAAAAATATAGAGAGAGACAGACAGACAGACAGACAGGATAGATAGATGATGGATAGTTGGATAAATAGAGAGAGACATGAATTGAGATACCCTTAGGTTTCTTTCATATTTAATATTTGCTTTCTCTGGATTCTCTTTACCTCGCACTTCTCCACCGCTGGTTGCTGCCCACATTCTGAGCTGTTGCCAGCCACGATGCCAGCCCTGAGGTTCTCACTGTCCCCTGTCCCCTCCTCCATCGAGTAGGTTTTGGAGTGATTGCCCCGGCGGTGGGAGGGGTTGCGACTTTGTGCCAGGCTAAGCTGCTTGCGGAGGACCCGGTTCTCCTCTTCCACCTCTCGCATGCGCACCTCCAGGCTCTCTCGCTCTCGCTGACTTGAGGCAGTGTACCGTGGACTGTGGGGCTGGGATTCGAGTGGAGACAGGGATACTGGCTTCCCATCTGCAGTTGGAAGAGACAAAGGAAATGTTAACACACACATGCACACACAGGCACACATGCACACTTTCTTTCCTTCCCTAACATCGATTAGGACCCAGCAAGGCTCATTTTATGTTCAAGTTTTAACTGAAAGCAGATGGAAACTTAGTCAGAAATGAACAGAACCAGATTGAACTGGGAGCAGAGTTAAGGACAGAAGGATTTACTAGGGTGATAAAAATTAATATGCTGTTCAGAAGAGGCAATCATGAAGCCATCTTCTCTAATCAAATCTATTGTTTTCCCTCCTCCATATATTTGGAATGTTTCAAGACAAAATGTTCCATCAAGTCAATGACCCAATTCAACATTCACACACACTTGCTCTCTCACTCTCGTGCGCTCGCTTGCTTGCTCTTTGTCTCTCTCTGTTTCTCTCTTGTTTCTCTCTCTCTCTCTCTCTCTCTCTCTCTCTCTCTCTTTCTATTTCTCTCTTGTCTCTCTGTTTCTGTCTCTGTCTCTGTCTGTCATCTCTGTCTCTGTCTCTCTGTCTCTTTTCATTTCTTAAAAGAGTGAATGTAATAAAGGATGAAAATATAAAGCTCCCTCTCCTCTTTCAAGGAATTGAAATGCAACCTGGTATTGTAGAAAATGTATTTGCCCTAGAGAAAGGACTTAATTTTTATTACTTAACTATCTATGTGACCTCAAACAGGCACTTATATGTACTGAGCTTCAGTTTCCATATCTGAAAAATGGGGTACAACTGTACCAGATGACCTTTGAGTCTTTTTCAGATCTAAATCTGCATTCCTTACACAAGCCATTTAAACTTCTGGGCCCTTATTTTTCCAATTGAAAAATGAAGGTAAGGAAGTGGAATGGAGGTGAGACTGGACTAAGTCAATTTGAAGGTCCTTTCCAGCTCTGTTTATGATCCTGCCTTTGTGATCTTGGGAAGATCATTTCAATTCCTTGGACTTCATTTTTTTCTTTGTCAAGTTGAGGAGAGGAAAGATTTAGTTCTAGACCTATGATCAGACAAGACCTCAACCAGGAAGGCTTTCTTGATTCCTAGACTGAAATCAATAAGCATTCATTAGGTTCTATCCATTATACTTCAATGGAAACACATATAAAATTAAGACAAATCCTACCCTTAAGAAACTTAAATTCTATTGATGAGAACAACAAGTGATGAATCTTTCTTTGAATGTCTATTTGTTCTTTCTCTGATTTCAATCATTAAACAAATATTAGCACTCACAATAAGCACGTTGCTGGTTTGGATATTGTAAGAAACATAAAATATCCCAGCACGTGTCACATGTTAACTTCTATAATGATTAGAAAGTTGCTAAATGTTAATAATTATATTTAATAATATCACCTCACAATCATATAATTCTTTAGATGATATCTCATCTACTCTGAGAGATTGTATATTCCTTGAAAGTAGCAAATGGAGCTTCTCTATCTTTCTGTTAATAATAGCATCCTACATATAGTCTACAACTAAAGTGGCTGTTAAGAAAATGTTTTCTACAGAAATGTCAAAATCCTATAAGATTGCTACATCAACTGTCTTTTTCAGTGATTCCCATTATCCAAAAAGGTAAACTCCTTGAGGGTTGACTGTTTCACTTGTCTCTGTATCAACATTTGGCTCAGTGCTTACATGTCATTGTTACATATCACTCCTTTCGGCCTTCATGACTCTATTTGAAATTGTCTTGATAGAGATACTTAGAGGATTTGCCATTTTCTTTTCCAGCTCATTTGACAGAAGAGGAAACTGAAGCAAACAGGGCCAAGTGAATTGCCCAGGATCACACAGCTAATAAGTATCTGAGGCTGGATTTGAATTCAGGTTTTTCTGACTCCAGGTCCAACACTCTATCCACCCATCCATTTGCCCTTTCTTCCATATAGTAGGTTAATAAATACTTGTTGAATTTAACTTAATTATTATAGTCAAATGACTTATAAAAGCAGGAGACGTTTGTTCTTCAAAGGCATGATGAGGTATTTTGTCCCAAGTAGAATATACATGGAAGTGAGATTCCTTTAGGTGTTGTGATCTTTCCTACACTTCTGTTTGCAAATGACATTGGACTGGTTGAATCAATCCTTGATGAGATTCATAATTACTCAAAAGCCATCTGTTTAACCATCCATATAGTTTAAAACAAACAGATGACAAATGCCTACTGCCCAGATGATTACATATAGTTGGCCAAGCAGCCCACTGAGTCTGTGTCTCCATACATATGTCTTAGGCGGGGAATGCAGATGAACTAGCAATTCAGCCCAGAATTGAGCAGCAAGAAACTGAGTTAAATTGCATTTGGGAAATCATGGAGCATTTTCAAATACCTCAGGCCACTTCCTAACACTCATTAAAAAAGACATTCTTCATCCACTTGTTCTTATTGTGTGGATAGTTAGGCCAATGTTTTTGTGAATGGTTATTGATCTCACCTAAAAGCAGTGCGATGTTTTAGATTTTTATGAAAATATGGAATGTGTATATTTTGTCTTTTAAATATTTCTGCATATATATATCTTTTGTGAATGAATGAAAAATCATATGTTAAAGATTTACTGTGTCAGATGCTGTACTAAACATTGGAGATACAAATATAATTGCTCAAAATAGTTATGCAAGGGCAATTATGTGGTCTAGTGGATAAAGCACTGGCCCTGGAGTCAGGAGGACCTCAATTCAAATCTAGCTTCAGATACATGACACTTTCCAGCTGTGTGACACTTGGCAAGTCACTTAATCTTGACTGTCTCATCAAAAACAAAAACAAACAAACAAACAAAAAAACCAGTCCTGAGTAGAGAGTTTATATTCGAATGAGGTAGCTCACAGGAAAAGGAAAGGAACAGAAATATGGCAGAGAATTAATATGGTAGCACATTTCTAGACAACCCAAGTGGAAAATTCTCCTATTAAAACTCGAGATAGCAAAGGAAGGAGTCTGTTACAATAGGAAAAGATCAGAGTAAAAGTAAAATTCTGTGTGGATATATGTTTATGTGGGTATATTCTCTTGAGTGGGCAGTTAGGATGTGTTGGGCCAGAGTAAAGAAGATTCATCTTTGTCAGTTCAAATCTGGGCTCAGACACTTCCTAGCTGTATGATCCTGAGTAAATCATCAAATTGCTTCATTCTTTCCTTCATTCTTCCATTGCTTCAGTCTCCTCATCTGGAAAGTGAACTAGAGAAAGAAATAGCAAAGCACTCTGGTAACTTTGTCAAGAGAACTGCAAAAGGGAAACGAAGAGTTGGAGACAATTGAATAAACTTTAGTGGCTTAAATATCCACAAAGAGGAAAAAATTGAGGGAGGGGAGAATGAACAACCTTAATGAGCCTCTTCTCTAAGCCATGGCAGGAGGTTAAATGGACAACCTAATATAGAAATCATTCATTTTTTGTAATGTTCTAGTTAAACTTTCTGGAGGTCCTCTGAATGGGCCTTGGTTTCAGCTCAATAATCACCACATGAATAGTCAGGAATTAAGTCCAAATTCTTTATTATCTCCTTCACAGTCTATCTCCTTCTTGTGGGGCAGGGCTAGCTTTCTGGGGGACCTTCAGATGGGCCTTAGTCTTCTTAGTGGAGGAATGCAGAAGGCAGGAGAGCCACCAGGATGGTGGGAGATGGAATGTCTTTCTTCCAATCCTTGCTGGCTCTTATATATCTTATCATAGCTGTCAATCTTGTAGAATAGGTGTCAACTTGTAGAACTATACTAAGTACTCTTAATTCTGCTGACTTAATATCTTGTTGTAGGATTAAATCAATCATACTGAGCCTTAAGTATACCTTTTCAGAGTTCCTGCCCTTTACAATTTTTTTTTAAGGAAATGATTTTATTTCACATGATATTCTCCAGAAGACTAACTAGAAAGATACCTTCTTACAGAATAGAACTCATTCATTAGGATATATATTTTTCATAGAATGGAAACTCTGTGAAAGCAGATATTTTTTATTTTATATCTCAATCACCTAACATTGTGCCTGGAATATAGTAGGAACTTAAAGATCTTTATCAGATTGATTGGTTGACAGAAATTGAAAAAGACTACAAATTAGGCATAGAAAGAAGAGGGAAAGAATATGAACACCTTGAGGACAGGGCTTGTTTTTGTCTTTCTTCATTGCTGTTGTCATTTTCAAAGAGTAATGATGAGATCATGGGTGATGTCTTGACTTTTGCATGCATCCCCAACACTTAGCTTAGTGCCTAGTACTAATAATTAACAAACACTTGGTTATTGACTTGACTTGACTAGCTAGTACGTGTTTAATAAATACTTGGTTCTTGATTTGACAGCTAGTAAGTACTTAATAAACACTTGGTTGTTGACTTGAATAAGCTAGTAAATTCTTAATAAACATTTGGTTGTTGATTGGCTAGCTAGTTAATGCTTAATAAACACTTGGTTGTTGACTTGACTTGACTAGCTAGTAAGTGTTTAATAAAAAATAAACACTTGTTCTTGACTCGAATAAGCTAGTTAAGTACTTAATAAACACTTGGTTGTTGACTTGACCAGCTAGTAAGTGCTTAATAAATATTTGGTTGATGAATTGACTTGAATATTGGTTTTCCTATAGGAAACTAGAATGACTTTTTAACAATGTCAAAGTTGCCCATCCTATGGCCATAATTCAGGGAGCAGAATAGTTTCCAAAGAATTCAACATGATGATCACTTCTACACCAAATGGTTAAATAAGGGAACATGATGAAGAATCAAAGGAAGGGACATCACTGAAGAAAGTCTGTCTAACACACTCTATTATCACTGGACTAAAAGCTTCACAAGGACTCACTCCCTCTGCTTTTTCCCCAGTGTTTAGCCCAAGGGCTTTCACACAATTGGAGTTAATGAGTGTCTCCTCTATGCCAAATCATTGAAAAGAAGTCACATATGCCCAGAAGTGACATAAAACTGTAATTTCACTCAATTCTTACAAAAATGAACTGCCTTTATTTGTAGCTGACATTTCCTGAGCTGCTTCAAACATAAACACATCTTGCTAGAGTTTTTCATTCTCCTACCCTCTTGGCTAAGAACGTTCCTCTTTCCTGGATTCACAGTTTGCTTGCTTCATGCATGGACCCTGCTGGGTTGTTAAACTGTCCAAGAAGAATCTCCTTGGGGCTCACAAAGCTTCAGGATCAAAGGCGGAGATGAATCCCACACTGAAGATTTCACCTTCTGCTACTGGATTGCACGGACCGCTTCTCTGAGCTGCTGATCTACCTTTGGCCTTAACAAGTGAGGTTCTGTTTTTCTGTTAATCAATTTGGGGTTACACGCTAAAGCTTTAATAGTTTATTAAAGCAACAGACAGGACTTACTGAATCCCATTTCTTAGGGACCACAAAGCAGAGAATATAGCAGGGAAATTATAGGACACAATGAATTTGTAGGTAATGTGTATATTGTCCTGTGACATGCAAATCAGAAGCTGTTCCTCTAGTTTGAAACACTTAATCCACAACAAAATCATCTCATTTCTAGACAGAGTTAAAAATAGGATAAACCTATACGAAGCGGCGAGTTCAAATCTGGTCTCATACACTTATGAGCAAATTACTACTCTGTGCCTCAGTTTACTCATCTGAAAAATGGAGATAATAATAGGACCTACTGATGGTCAGAGAGAACATTTCTGTAGGTACCCACTGGAATCAAGGATATCCTCAGAAATTATGGTGAGTGCTGGGTTTCTCAAAAAACATCAATAACTCCAAAAATTAATTCAGAGGGTGTGAACTTTGTAAAAGAAGGGGGAAATGAAGGAAATGGAGGAGGAGGAATAGGAAAGAGAAAGAAGAATATGGAAAAAAAGGAAGAAAGAGAAGAGGAGAAAAATTGGAAGGAGAAAGAAAATGGGGATGATGACAGAAGCACAATTAATCACCTTTATTTACCTGGTTTCATAGTTTATAAAATGGTAATAATAAGAAAAAAAATGAGGATGATAACAGAAACACAACTCATCACCTTTATATGCCTCAGTTTCCTTGTTTGTAAAATGAGAGTAGTAACAACACCTACTTTACAGGATTGTTATGAGAATCATATGAGATAACATATATAAAGGACTGAGCATAGTGTCTGGTACATAGTAGGAATTTAATAAATGCTTATTTCCTTCTCTTTGGGATTGTGAATATGTCTCACTAATAAAAGGTTGGATTGAACTTCTTTCATAAAATAATTTTTGTTGATGTTTTGTTTTCCGACCACTTAAATTTCCCACTGAATCCCTCTTCCTAACTCGTCTCAGCCTCTGAAAAGACATAAGGTCAAGTGTCTTCTCACAGCTCTTCTTTAGAGCCAGACTTAGTCATGATTACTGTGTAACATTGTATGTAATAACTTTAAGATTCCACCCAGATCCGACATAAGAGAACATGTGAGATATACAAGTTTAAAGACATCTCCACTCCAAATGTTCCCACTGACTATTGGTACCCAACTCGTGGTGGCGCCTTCCAAGCTTGCATTAATCTGATCAGTCATAATTGGACACAGTGTACCTTGACTCCAACATAGTGATGCCATTTTGGTCCTTTTTAAGATTGAAGGACAACAACCAAGCATATGATGAGTGAATGAAGTCTGGAATATATGTGCCAGACATCTCCCTCCATCTCTCCCCAGGCCTCCTCATTACCTCTCATCGCATGGTGCTTCCCACTTGGAAACATGGAATCTATTTATATCCAAAGGCATGTTACTGGTACCCACTGATCCATGGTTCACCCACTTTGAGTATAAAATGTCAAACAAAACATTATTCAAATCCTCAGGTGACAACATTATCCGTTTCTACCCAACAACACACACATACAAAGATTCCCCCACAAATATGAAGTTATCGTCAGATTCCAAGCTCTAAAACCACTTGAGATGAATATTCGGAATTAAGAATCAAAACATCTTACGATTCTGAACAAAAAGGGTAAATTGGAAATCAGCCTCTGTACAGTCAAGTGATCGAGATGAGGGACTTGTCATCCAAAACACCCTAAATGCAGATCTGAATCAATTCATGTTCATTTGAATATCTCTGGATCTTTGAGGAATTAGAATCTTTCAGGACACAGACAGTGAAAATGAATAGAACTAAGGAACCAAGCTCAAGGAGACAAAATCTAGGGAATTAAGAGTTCTCTATACTATCTCAAAGGGTGTTAAGGATGACAGGGGTTTCAAAAAGACAATTCCAATTTGGGTGGTAGAAATCTGAATTCTGAGATTAGGTAAACCAAAAAGTCAAGTCAAGTGGATATTTTGGGGAAAGGGAGCTTTGGAAGGTAGAAATATATGAGCTGTGAAAAGCAGGAAAACGTATTTCAGTAAAAGAGATTCAGGCCAAGATGAAATGATCAGATGATGATCCATTTTTTCCTGTCAAACTTGTATCCCACTTCCGAGGTCTCTTTGTGGTTAATGTATGTGTTTCCTTGGTCCTGACCTTTACGGACTGGTCATCGAGGTCAGATCACAGGAAGAATTTATCATTCTCCCCAGCATTCAGAAGATATGCTTCTCCTGCTCCTTTCCCAGTCAGTGTGCAAGTACTTATTAAGCATTTTTTTATGTGCCAGACAGCACACTAAGATCTGGAGATACAAAGAAAGGCAAATACAATCTACGCCCTCACATTCTAATGGAAGAGATGACATGCAAATAATTAGGTACATACGAGATATAAACAGGATAGATGAGAGGTAATATCCCAAGAGACGGCTCAATAGAACAGTGGATGGCATGCTGGACCTAAGATCAGAAAAACCTGAGTCCAAATCTGGTTTACCAGCCATGTGATTGTGGGCAAGTCACTTAACCTTGGTCTGCCTCAGTTTCTTTATCTGTAAAATGAATTAGAGAAGAAAAAGGCAAACCACTCCAACATCTTTGCCAAGAATACATCATGGACACTCTGGTCTATGGAGTCATGAAGAGTAGGACATGAATAAATTACTGAACAACAATAGTATATTATCTGCAAGACACTTTTTCCTATCACACCTTTCTTCCTTTCTTCTTCACATCTGCAGTAGACTAGAAATCATGATCAAATGTTGAATTATCATTAGTCAGGGATGTTGCAGAGAGGATTCTTGTTTAGGTCCAATCTCAAGAATAACATTCCATCCTATCTACCACCTCCATCTCCAGCATCACTAACACCAGTACCACCAGCACCACTAGCACCAGCACCATTAGCATCACCAGCATCAGCACCACCAGCATCATTAGCATCAGCATTACCAGCATCACCAGCATCACCAGCATCAGCACCACCAGCATCACTAATACCACCAGCACCATCATGTCTGCCTTCTTCTCCTTGTCTATGAGTCTCATTGCAGAGGTCTCAAATTGCAAGGAGAGACATAATGTACCTCTTTTAGAAAATGTTTTTAAAAGATGGTTATGAGGACTGAATAGACCAGTTCCCTTTCCTTGTAACAATTAAAAGAGATTAAGTTAAATCAGAATGACATCATGTTCTTTCTTTTCTAAAAAAGTACTTCATTTTGAGATTTTTTTTTTGTGCTTGACAGACATAGTCCTCACACAACAGGGAATAAAAGAAAAGTGCATGCAATAAACAAATAAGGTAATATACTAAAAAATATTCTTTGTAAATGATGTCAAGAATGCCACATGAATTTCTTAGCCAATAAAGTTAGTCATTTAAAGTTGTTGAACCTCAGTTTCCTTAAATGTAAATGAGGAGCTTGGATAACAACGCCATGGAAGCCCTTTTCAGAAGTAAATCTATGAGCCAATGACCTCTCTTGGAACTCTGTTTCTTCATCTTAAAAAATGGCAGGGGCTAGGGAAAGAATGGAAAGGGATTAGGGTACAGGGTTTTGAGATTATTTCTAGCTCTAAATATATAATTCTCTGAGCTCATAAGCCTCAGTTTACTCTTTTGTTATATCATTGGACTCCAAGACCTCAGAGACAACTCTAATATTACGCTCTATGATTACAATCACAATAAAAGTGACCATTTTTCAGTCAGTCCCTTAACCTCTCACTAGATCCTTCAAGGAGGTATTCCTATGCAGATATCTCTATTTAAAACAGAAGGTTTTCTCTGCATATCATGGATCCCTTTGGCAGTCTGGCAAAATCCATGGGCTTTTTCTCAGAAAAAAATAATTTTAAGCACAAAACTTATATAGGATTATAAAGGAACACAATTATATAGAAATACAGGGTTGTTTTTTTTTTTTTAATCACAGATCTCATTTTGAGACCCCCCGATTTAAGAGATCTTTGACATTTACCAAATGATTTTTCTCTATACTTATTTGATAAATACTCATTTTCTTTCCTAGATCATCACCCATCTCCTACCTTCCATATATGGGTATATCACAGACTCTAATTTAGGTCCATTTCTTTTCGATCTCTCCCTTTTCATCTGTAGTGTGCTTATCTGTTTCTAGAGGTTTAGCTAGTGACTCTTAGCAAATAGCTTCCTAATTTTTAGGTCTGACCCTAATCTCTTCTCCATCTTCATGT
Source organism: Antechinus flavipes (assembly GCF_016432865.1). NCBI lineage: Eukaryota > Metazoa > Chordata > Mammalia > Dasyuromorphia > Dasyuridae > Antechinus > Antechinus flavipes. Next base: position 281,980,054 of record NC_067402.1, read on the forward strand.
TCAAGGTTTTTTCAGACTTTGCCAATTTTCTTCACTTGAGGAAAATATGATGAGATTATTCAATTATCATAATAATAGTAAACAGCAGGATAGGATCAAGAGAGAGAGGTCATTTCAGATTTGGGGATGGGGAGCATTTGGCAGAATCAAGAAGGACTTCATGGTAGAAGTGTCTTTTGACTTAAGCCTTGAAGCTTGAGAATGACTCATCAGGTAGAGGGAGGGGGGCAATCATTTTTCCAGCTTAAAGAGTGATAAAAGGAAAATCAAACTGTTTTAAGAAGGGAGATGTCTCCAGGAAGTCATGAGTAGTCTTCTGTGACTGCAGCCAAGAGTTGGCTAGTTTCTGATTTTGCTTTATCAGATGGTGCCCTAAAAACCTCTAATTTCATCTCCATCTGTCTAAAATTAATATGTGGATACAGTTCTAAACAGCCAGCTCACCGCTTTTCAGTGGCAGCATCGGGAATGAATATTTGATTTGACGAGCTTGTCAAACTGTCACGTCCTTCTGGTGTTGTTCTTTTCCATTGCTGTGGATGTGATCCAAGATAATGCCCCTGCCTGTTCCCTGGCTCAGTCTACTCAGGGATGTCATGTGTACAGAGACCCTTGCTGGGATTCATCCAGGAGGATTCTGACTCTGGTGGGTGGGATGTTAAATTGGTGGATTGAAAGAAGAGGGAAGAAGAGAAGGGAAAGGAATAGAAGCAGGTTCTTGAATGAATTAATGGGTATTCAGGAAGCATTTACCATGTCCCAAGAACTGTGCTAAGTGCTGGGAATACAATTTTTAAAAAAGCATCAGAGTTTCTGCCCTCAAGGAACTTATGTTCTAACATAGAAGGCAACATATTCAGAGGCATTATGGCCAATGATTATTTGAGCAGGAAAATCATAGAGATGTGCATGGAACCATAATGCAATTGGTATGCTATTTCCAAGAATGCTAATATTAATTGGATTTTAATTCAAATTCAATTCAAAGATCAAGATGGGTGAATATCTCTGTGTGTACAAGATCATGTATATGTATGTGTGCATTTGTGCATGCAATCAACAAATAAGATAATATACCAAGAAAATTTTTTTGCAAATGATGTTCAAAATGCCATGTGAACTTCCTAGTCACTGAAGTTAGTTGTTTAAAGTTGCTGAGCCTCGGTTTCCTCAAATGTAAAATTAAGAGTTTGGACAACAATGGAAGCCCCTTTCAGATGACTTTAGAAAAGCATGGATGGGTGAAGTCTTCAGTTGCTTAGACAGGAAAATCACATCACAAAGATAGAGGATGAAGAATTGAGGAGATATGTAGTAGAGCGAGATGGTATGAGAGGAAGATGGTGAGATATTGGGAGTAGAAATGAAGTTGACTAGATATGGCCAACTCTAATCCATTTCAATGATTAAAAAAAAAAGACTAGATTGGATCTATAATAAGACAAGCAGGATTCAAACCCCATCTCTGACACATGCTACCTATACATCAGCTCTCCATCCCTATTTCCTTACTTGTAAAAGGAAAGGGTTGGACCTGTAGGGTCCCTGAAAGCTCTAGATCTTGATGATCATAAATCTTTTTAGATGCAAGGGTTCTTGCTCTTATCAATGGCCAAAGATTAAATAGAATACATTATTAGCTCCCACAAATGAGAAGTCAGGTTTTTTAAAGCAAAATTTTTAGGGAGTGTTGCTCTGGATTTCTCAAAAATAGTACTTTTTAGTAAACTGTCAAGTCACTTAAATGAATGATAATATTCCTATCTTGACGTAAATTAAAAACAAGTGGTGGCAAGTAAAAATCTGCCTCTAGCACCTCTTTTACCAAGATCTATAAGATCACTGTGCTCTTCTCCTTTCTTATCTTCTCTATTTTTTATGGATATTCCAAATTGTTATTTTCCCATATGGGATAAAGAAATTGGAATATGCTAACCCTGTGCTTTATGAGTTTGTGTACAAGCCTGTGTGTGTGTGTGTGTGTGTGTGTGTGTGTGTGTGTGTGTGTAGTGTTTTCACCATCCAATTTAAAGGACCATTGAGGAACTAAATGAGAGGATATACATAAAATATTTGGAATCCTTCTAGTGCTTCAGGGTATGGAGCCGTGTCTCATCATAGCCTCAAGCTGATGATGGTTTTGCGAAGGCTATGCAAATAGAGCACAAATTCAGGAACAATCCACTGAACTGGAAGGGCTCAGCTCATGAGACTGACAAGGGATGATGTTGTCTGGGGAACAGTCTAGATAATTTGAGATATATTTGGTCAATCACCAGATTGACCAAAATAGGATGAATTTCCCAACCTGAAAGGTCATGAATACCATCTATGAAGACACAATAGGATGTGCCAGTGTTCACAGCAGGTACCTTCACATGAAATAAATCACATCGTATTTACCCCACAAACACACTTTAAAAAAATCAATATATAGAATTTTTTTAAAGTATGTGATCTCTTCAATGTGAGTTCTCTTTCTAATAATGTAGGACTCAGTTTATCATACCTGTACATCCTATATGACTTCCCTCCATGGACTCCTAGAAATCATTCCCTTGATTTCTATCTCCAAATTTCTACTAGTTTGCTCAGGGTACATACATTTCTTCATCCTCAGTTTCCTCACCTGTAAAATGAGGAGGGAGTTCTAGAAGGCAACTGGGGTTCCTATAGTTCTAGATCCATGATCTCAAGAATCCTCCTGGACCTGTTTCCTTTGCTGTAAAATGAAGGGATTGAACTAGAAGGACTCATTTCTCCTCCATTTGTACATCTGTAGACCTTATGATCCTTTGGTGACTTAACCGCCATCATGTAGGTTGTATGTTCCCTTGATTATTACCTCAATACCGAAATTACCTAATCTAAATAAATTCTCTCCCAACCATCCCTCTCTCTTTTCCCAGGTAATGATCCCATTTCCTCCCATTCACACATTTCTTTGTACCTTTTGTACCACTCTTATAATCCAGTGATCTGTGCTTGCCTTGATTTAGGTTTCCTTCTAGTGATTCAGATTTTGCCTCTCCAAACATTCTTCTATGATATCGCCTAAATTCACCATAGGAACTCTACTCAAAAATCCCTTGCATGATTCCTACTATTCATAATTCTTTTTCTTTTTCTTTCTTTCTTTCTTTCTTTTTTTTTTTTTTGCAGAGATAATTGGGGTTAAGTGACTTGCTAGGGTCTCACTAGGAAGTGTTAAATGTCTGAGACCACATTTGAATTCAGGTCTTCCTGACTTCAGGCTCCACTATTATATACTGTTTAGCATGCTACACTTATATATCTACATAATAGATTTTATTAGACATATATGGAAGAATGCTTCCAGTATTTTGGATTTGATGAATGTTAGATTTATATAGATCAAGGTCAAACAAATAGCTTGACACAAGTGGGCTATCATCTGCATTGCTGGAGGGAAACCCTACATTGATAAAATGGATTTCAGGTATATTGGAATATCTGGGTGTGTGTGTGTGTGTATATATATATATGTGTGTGTGTGTGTGTATGTATGTATATATATATATTTAACATAGCTATAAATACATATATACACATATATACAATATATATTTAATATAGATATAAATAAACATATATGCACATGCATGCAGTCCAAATTGAGTTAAGCACTGGGAATACAAAGTAAAAAAAATCAGTCCTTGACCCTCAAGGAGCTTGTCGCTACTCCTGGGGCAACATGGTCACAATTATATCCCACTTGAATCTGATGTGTCAGACTGCAATCCAAATGTGCACATATGTGTGTATGTGGCTTACATGTTTCTGACCAACATCCCCTCTTTAGCTTCTTCCCCTTCAATGAGCATGATTCAAATTAAGAACAAAAGCAACCAAACAAAACTAACTTTAGATTGAGAGACCCTGGGTTCAAATCTCAGAGCTGGATGACCTTGATCAAATTATGGAAACTCTCTAAGCCTCAGTTCCCTCATCCACAGAATGAGGTAGTCAGTCTAGATGGCATCTGAGGATACTCCTAGCTCTAACTTCATAATCCTGCAATTCTCTTGGCAGCAGAAGCGGTGAAAAATTAAGTTTTCTCAGGATAGGTACGGGGCAAAATGGAAAATGTGATGGGAAGCTCAGTCAGGCAGGAAGAATATTCTATTGGGAGTGGAGCTGCGCCAAGAGAGCCTACTGTTGATAGCAGGGTGATGCTTGGATAAAATAACGTGTTAATATCTATTCAGCACAATAACCACTCCCCCCTTTCTTCTCCTCTTGACGAGATTGTCACTTTTCTCTAAGGCACACTCTTGGGAAGATGTTGATTTTTGTGGAAGGTCCTTCAGACAAGAATGAAGAAGAGAACAAAGAATCCTCTCTCTCTAGCTAAGTAGTGCTCCTCCATCAGGTACGGATGGGAGAGAAGGACAGAGGAATAAATAGCACAAGAAAAATCAGAAATCAACTCTGATTTCCGACACATCAAATTCAAATGGGATATCATTGTGACCTTGTTGTCCCAGTAGTAGAGATAAGTCCTTGGGGGTCAAGGACTGATCTTTTTTTACTCTGTATTGCCAATATCTAACTCAGTGGCACAGACCACACACTCAAGGAGACTTTTTTGAATTTAATTGATTTTTATTGGAATTTTTGTGAATCCTGGTTCACTGGATTTACTTGCCATGTATTTTAGGAGGTAGTCTGGCTTGCTGAGAAAAATAAAATAAAAATAAAAGCTTTAGGCTTAGAAGTAAAAAAAAAAAAAACTCAACTTCTGACTGTGCAGCTTACTTTCTATGTTAGCCAGAGAAGGAGCTTTCCCTTCTGATCCTCAATTTCCCCATCTGTAAAAAGGGAACATTAACTTCACCAGGTTATTGTGAGGAGGAAACCAAATTGTATTTGAAAAGTACTTTGATAAGCTTAAAGGTACCATGTTAACCAAGCAAATATTTTTTTCAAAGTAAATTTGCCACCCACACTTAACACCATATACCAAGATAAGATCAAAATGGGTCTATGACCTAGGCATAAAGAACGAGACTATAAATAAATTAGAGGAACATAGAATAGTTTATCTCTCAGACTTGTGGAGGAAAAAGAAATTTGTGACCAAAGATGAACTAGAGACCATTACTGATCACAGAATAGAAAATTTCGATTACATCAAATTAAAAAGCCTTTGTACAAATAAAACTAATGCAAACAAGATTAGAAGGGAAGCGACAAACTGGGAAAACATTTTCACAGTTAAAGGTTCTGATAAAGGCCTCATTTCAAAATATATAGAGAACTGACTCAAATTTATAAGAAATCAAGCCATTCTCCAATTGATAAATGGTCAAAGGATATGAACAGACAATTTTCAGAGGATGAGATTGAAACTATTACCACTCATATGAAAGAGTGTTCCAAATCATTATTGATCAGAGAAATGCAAATTAAGACAACTCTGAGATACCACTACACACCTGTCAGATTGGCTAAGATGACAGGAAAAAATAATGATGAATGTTGGAGGGGATGCGGGAAAACTGGGACACTAATGCATTGTTGGTGGAGTTGTGAACGAATCCAACCATTCTGGAGAGCAATCTGGAATTATGCCCAAAAAATTATCAAAATGTGCATATCCTTTGATCCAGCAGTGTTTCTATTGGGCTTATATCCCAAAGAAATACTAAAGAAGGGAAAGGGACCTGTATGTGCCAAAATGTTTGTAGCAGCCCTGTTTGTAGTGGCTAGAAACTGGAAAATGAATGGATGCCCATCAATTGGAGAATGGCTGGGTAAATTGTGGTATATGAATGTTATGGAATATTATTGTTCTGTAAGAAATGACCAGCAGGATGAATACAGAGAGGCTTGGAGAGACCTACATGAACTGATGCTAAGTGAAATGAGCAGAACCAGGAGATCATTATACACTTCGACAACGATATTGTATGAGGACATATTTTGATGGAAGTGGATTTCTTTGACAAAGAGACCTGAGTTTCAATTGATAAATGACGGACAAAAGCAGCTACACCCAAAGAAAGAACACTGGGAAACGAATGTGAACTATCTGCATTTTTGTTTCTCTTCCCGGATTATTTATACCTTCTGAATCCAATTCTCCCTATGCAACAAGAGAACTGTTCGGTTCTGCAAACATATATTGTATCTAGGATATACTGCAACATATCCAACATATAAAGGACTGCTTGCCATCTAGGGGAGGGGGTGGAGGGAGGGAGGGGGAAAAAAAATCGGAACAGAAATGAGTGTAAATATAATGTAATTATTAAATAAAAAAATTTAAAAAAAAAAAAAAAAAAAAGCAAGAAAAAAAAAAAAAAAAAAAAAAAAAAAAAAAAAAAAAAAAAAAACAAAGTAAATTTGCCAAATGGGATCTCCACCTTTCTGAATCCTTTATCCCTTTCACCAAATTTTACTCAGCATCCCTCTTACTAATAGACTTTTCTAACTAATTTGGGGGAAGGAAGGTCAGGTTCATTTTTGATTGTGTGTTTCTAATGAGAAGACTCATCTTCTAAGAGTTCAAATCCAGCTGTATTATCTTGGGTAAGTCACTTAATTCCATTTGCCTCAGTTTCCTCACCTGTAAAAGAAACTGGGAAAGGAAATAGAAAACCACTCCAGTATCTTTGCCAAGAAAATCCCAAATGTGTGTCACAGGGATTTGAAATGAATCACCATCAGTAACTACAAGAAGGTGTCTCACTTCACCTCCCGGTGGAATGTAAGCTCCTTAAGGGCAAAGACTTTTCTTTTTTGTGCCAGAATAGAGCCTGTATGGCACACAGTAGGCACTTCATACATGCTTGTTAATTGGCTAACTGATATCACGTATCATTTTCGTTTTCAGAGTTAATCTAGAGATTTGGTGCTTTTAGGCCACTGAAAGTTAAATCCCAGTCATTAATGTGACATGGCAGCTACAAAGCTGACATATTTTGGGGCTTTAGTAAGAGAAGCACTGCTTTCAGGAATAGGGAGCTGCTACTTTCTCTGTATTCTCTCCCGTTCCGACCATATCTGGTATACTGTGCTCAAGTCAAGACACGGCATTTTAGAAAACTCTGATAAGCTGGAGGGCCTCCAGAAGGGGCAGATGGCCTGGCTCAGGGCACTGAGAATTTTAAACTGGAGACTCAGAGAGGAGATCGCTAACCTGGGTGTTTGAAGGGCTAGTGGGATTAGACTTTATCTGTTTAGCCCCAGAGGACAGAATTAGCACAAAAAAGTAGAAATTAGTAATAAAGCAAATAGAAACTGGAGGTAAGAACCATTATCATAGCCTATGAGGGAAATATGGCTTTCTCTTCAGTGGAGTTTTTGAGCAGAGTCTGGAGGAAAATCTTGGTTTATTGACCGGAGAATTCTTTTTCAGGTATAGGTTACATTAAATGTCTACTGAAGTCTCTTCTACACTGAAGTTCTTTGATAAAGCAGATCTATTAACCTGAGTATATATCCACATGCCTCATAATAGGACAGAAAGAACATTGGGTTCTTGAAGGCTGTACCCATCAGATAAAAGCTCTAGTGGTTCATCCAAACTTTAAAATCTCAATTAACAGGTAGCCATCTGTCACAGAACACCAGTTTACTTCCTTTCAGATAGACTCATGCATGACCTGAGGGATACAACATGACAGATTTTTTTCCCCCTACTATGGTATTGATTTCCATCAATTAATCAATGGACATTTATTAAGCACCTAATATGTGTCAAAACTAGGACCATTTATTTTTTACAAGTAGAGATCAGGTGCAATCATTATTCCTAGAGGAGAAAATACATAAGTAGAGATCAGGATTCAAATCCTGGACATGTCATTTCCTCCCTATGGAACTTTGCCCAAGATACCCTTTCTGAGTTTCAGTTTCATCTTTAAAATTTTAATTTTAAAATGAAGAGTCTGGGCTAGATAGCCTCTGAGGTCCCAGCTAGAGCTAAATATCTGAGTTTACAATTTGCATCAGAGACAGACAAGCATTGGGCCTGGAGTCAAAAAGATCCAAGACCTCCAAGCCTAGCTTGGAGATTTTTACTAGCAGTATGACCCTGGTATGACCATTTGCCTTAATTCCCTGGAGAAGGAAATGGCAAACTACTCCAGCATTTTTGCCATGGACATCATGGATGTACTATATAGTCCACGGGGGCATAAAGAATAGGGCACAACTGAAGGACTGAATAAGAATATAATTTGTACCAATAAAATTATAGTTCCTTGAAGTACTCAAAAATTACATTTCCCTTTAATTGCATCACACACACACACACACACACACACACACACACACACACTCACCCACCCCACCCCAGCACCATGAGTTCCATTATGGCAGAATCCACTCCACTCATTCTATCATTTCAGGAACCTGATAATTGGCTAAAGAATAATGAGATTTTAAAAATCAGTATTTATAAGGGGAAGCGACTGAGTCATCTGAGTAAGCATCTGATAAAGGGAATGTGAATGAAACCATTTCTAAAAGCCAGCTGAACTATACAAGCCCTAGGAAGCAAGGAATATTTAAAATCAAAAGTTTAAAGTTAGAAGGAACCATAGTGACGATCATGTACAATTCCTTCATCTAATAAGATGAGGAAACTGAGACTTCTGGAGGTAAAAGGATTTATTCAAGGTCACACAGGTAATAAGAAATATTGGTAGGATTTGAACCCAGATCCCCTGATTCCAGGGTCAAGGATCTTTCTACTGTAGCACATAGCTCTTTCAAACTAAGAGCTTGGGAAAAGTGGAAAGAACAGCAACTCTGAAATCAGAGGATCCTGCCTAAAGCTATGTGCTTTTAGGGAAGTCAGTTAATCTCTATGGACCTTCATTTTCTCAGCTATCTCTAAGATTAGTGTAGGAATCAGAGAAAGACACCATAGGAAACCAAGGGAAGAAAGGAGACATGGAAAGCCCCATGGAGAGATGGGAATATCCCCCAGAATATTGAGAGACATTCGGCCAAAGATAGGAGAGGGAAAGAGACAGGGAAAGGGAAAGGGGGAGAGAAAAAGGGAGGGAGGGAGGGAGCGAGAGAGAGAGAGAGAGAGAGAGAGAGAAAGAGAGAGAGAGAGAGAGAGAGAGAGAGAGAAAGAGAGAGAGAGAGAGAGAGAGAGAAGAGGAGAGAGAGAGACACACACAGAAACAGAGAAGGGGGAGACGACAGAAGGAGAAGGGGAGAGGGGGACAGAGAAGGAGGGAGAGAAAGAAAGAGAGAGAGAGAGAGAGAGAGAGAGAGAGAGAGAGAGAGAGAGAGAGAGAGAAGAGGAGAGGAGAGAGACAGAGACACACACAGAAACAGAGAAGGGGGAGACGACAGAAGGAGAAGGGGAGAGGGGGACAGAGAAGGAGGGAGAGAGAGAAAGAGTAGTAGGAGAAAGACAGAGACACAGACACAAAAAGAGAGAGAGAGACAAACAGACAGAGAAAGGGGGAGAGGGAGAGAGATACTCTGTGTGTGGGGGGGGAGAGAAGGAAGGAGAGAGAAGGAAGGAGAGAGAAGGAGGGAGGATGGAGGAAAGAGGGAGGAGGGAAGGGAAAGGGAGGAGAGAAAGGGGAGAGAGAGTATGGAAGAAAGAGAGGGAGAAAGTAGGGAGAGGGAGAGGGAGGGTGAGAGGGACAATAAAGGAGAGGAAAAGGGAGGGAGAGGGAGAGGGAAAGAGCCATCGATCCCGGAAGTGGTTAATTCACAGTTTCCCTGCTGAGGATTTCTCTCAGCTGCTCATCACCAGAGTCTCCAGCTGATAATTATTAAGTTAAACTTTGGAGTGGTATTAGCATATGCAAAGCACTCTTCCCACCTCAGAAGTAACAATGATGACAAGAATAAATGTCCTGATTGGGGCACCCAGAGGGACTGAGGTGGGAGAGCACCAGAGACCTTCTTCAGGCAACCCGGTTTACAGTATTCAATGAAACTGGAGTATTCCATAGGTAATAGAAGGGCCTCCAGAGCAGGGCAGTCCTGGTTCAAGTCCCATCTCTGACTCCTCCTGAGTGTGGAACGTCCCAGATGACGTTCTAGGGCTGTCAGTTATATTCTCAGAGGGCATATTCTGGCATTGACCAGCCCTGGTAGACCTGGAAGTTTCCCATACAGATGAGGTCACAGTTTGGTATCTTTTCCTTTTCTTTTAAGAGATATGAGGCAACATGGCACAGGAGAGAGATGGTCAAGCGTTCAGTCATTTATTTCAGTCACGCCCAACTCTTTGTGACCCTACTGAGGTTTTTCCTGGCAGAGAGATTGAACTGCTTTGCCATTTCCTTCTCCAGCTCATTTTCCAGATGAAGAAACTGAGGCAAATGGGATTAAGCGACTTGGCCAGAATCCCACAGCTAATTAGTATCTGAGGCTGGAGGAGTCTCCCTGACTCCAGGACTCACAATTTATTCTCAAGGATTTGGCGACTCTGGGCAAATCAGCACTTAACTTTTTTTCCCTACAGTCAACTCTCTAAAATGGTAAATTATCAAATGCTTAACCTGAGTGCTTTATACCAATGAGATGACAAGTCTTAAGTTCTATCCCTAAATATTCAGTAGGAATAAATCCATCCCCCCAAAAAGAAAAAAAAAATTGGCAGCGTATCAAAAACTAGCTCCCAAATCATGGACTAATTCTTGAATAAAAAAATACCTGAAATCTTCCTGCAGAGCTCATTTACATAAGTGATGGTCTTCTTTTCCCCCCCAGCTTCCCACACACCTGGGCTATTTCATTGATGATATAGCGACTCATAAGTTATTAATAGTTTTTCTCCAGATTGAGTCTTGTCTCCCTTTCCAAACTCAGCTCCCCTCCCCACCACATCCCCACCAACACTTTTCATTCTCTGCACCTGTCTCCAAGTCACTTCAGCCATCAGAGAAGGGACTGAAAAAGCAAATAGCAGCCGATTCCCAGCCCGTGACGCCTGATCTCTGTTATGACATTTATCTTCGCTTGTGAGCAAAAATGAAGGGACTCAGAACTGGCTTCCTCCTCCTCCCCCTTTGAAAGGGATGTCATAACAGAGAAAAACCATCATTCCCAGGAATCAAGCAGAGACCCTGCTATTCGAGCAGAATCCGAGCTCTACAGAAAGAGGAGGCTGGGAGAAGTTTTGCCTTGAAGGACCCCACCTGGCTCCCGACACATAATGATTTCTGAGTTCTTTTATGTATCTGGAGGGTTGGGATGGTGGGGAGGATCACAGGAGGGGGTCTTTCTCCAGGTGGAGTTCACCACTCTTTCAGTCTTTAGTAAATAATCTTCATGGGATGTTAGAACTCTAATGTGCATTAGAGCTTATCTAGATTAATTTGGACGATATTGTCCCAAGTTACCAGGGTACTAGAATCATTGGATCAAAGATATGAAGAAGAAAAAGACCTTAAAAGTCTTAAAAGTCTCCCCTAATATTAGCTAGGAAGAAACTGAGACCTGGATGTTACTGTTGAGTCATCTCAATCAATCATCCCTTTCACTTTTCTCTTAATCCCCAGTTTTTTTCAGGTCCGGTGAGGATGCTGATCTAGATAAACTGTAATAACTCTTGGAGCTCTAGACTTAGGGTCAGTTGGATGATAGAACGCTAAACTTGCAATCAGGAACATCTGAGTTCAAATTTTGCTTCAGCAACTGCTCTGGTAGTTACAACCTTGGGTGCCATAGAAAGTTTCTGATACGAGAGACTGGTGAAGAGGATATTTCCATGGTTTGGAGGAAATAATAGAGATGACCTCACCACTGATGGTTCAACAGCTTGTGATTGTTGAGGGCATAACAAGTGTTGGTGGCGAAAGGGAAAACATCCCATCTGTGGTCAGTGAATGCTCTCCCGGTGTGCTGAGGATGCCCCAGGACGACAGCCCTTCTGACAATAGCAAATTCCAGCCTGTTGTGGCCATGATCGTAGAGTATGAATTAGAAAGCAAGGTCTGGGAACTTTTCAAATATAGCAAAGTGATTCTTATCACTTAACAACAGCAACTGGACCGACAGCAAGCTGTATCTAAGTATCTACCTTAGGTTTACAAATCACTTTTTAGGGATGTAATCCCATGAGCTGAGTGAATACAATACAAAAGACTGTTCCATGAGGAAATGGAACCTCAGAGAGGTTTTGCAAGCTTGAGGTACCCAATTTATAAGTATCAGAAGCAGAATTTGAATCCAGATCCCAACAGTTTCCAAGGTCAGGACTCATGGCATTCTTCAAATTTCTTGCAAGGCTCATCGGTTTCAGATTGACAAGAAATTTCAGACACTCCATGGGCCAAGCCCCTCCTTTTCCTAAGAGAGGTAATATGGTCCCCTGGTCTGAACTGGGTCTGGAGTCAAAAGAAATGACTCACTTATTAACTGTGGGACTCCAGTGAGCTAGTCACTCAATCCTCAATACTCCTTTAGCTGTAAAATGGGTTAAAAAACAGGGTTGCTGTGAGGATCAAATAAGATAACATTTGTAAAAGGCTTAGTATAGTGCCTGGTACACAGTAGGTATTTAATAAATGCTTATTTGTTCCCTTTCCGATCTCTTCTGCTTCTAGTTCTAAGATTCTCTGAGAAGGACAAGTCAGATCACAACTCCAGGTCCTCCAATCTAAATCTAGGACTGTTTACACAGCACCACAACTGAGCCTCCTAAATGCACAAGCTATTATGTGGGTGAATCCGAAACTCCTCTGCCTCTCATCTGAGGCCAGAAAAGAGCTAATCTTGCTACCTGCCGTACAGCAGGAAACCTGGGCCCGACTCCTCGATAAAGACCTTTCACCCATTCCTCAGAGCCCTTGTAACCTCCAGATTAAATGACTGTAATTTAATAAGTTGCTGTATTTCCCATGTGCTGCATGATACCAGGAGGTCAAGACTAGGCCGGCTAATGCATTTCTCTCAAAGGAGGGACGAAACACAACAGGAGCAGGTTAGAAATGTGAGAGGAGAGGAAAGGAGAGAGAAAAAGAGGGAAGGAGAGAGGGGGGGAAGGAGGGAGAGAGAGAAAGAGACAGGGATATAGACAAAGAAAAAAAGAGACATAAAGATAAAGAGAGAAGAGAGAAGAGAGAAGAGAGAAGAGAGAAGAGAGAAGAGAGAAGAGAGAAGAGAGAGAGAGAGAGAGAGAGAGAGAGAGAGAGAGAGAGAGAGAGAGATAGGAAGAAATAGAAGAGAGAGACAGAGAAAGAGAAACAAGAATCAGGAAGACAGAGCCAAGAGCAACAGAAAGACAGTGACAGAAAAAAAAAAGAAAGGAAGAAAAGGAGGAGGAGAGCAGGAGGAGAGAGACAGAGACATAGAGAAGAAGCAGGCAGAGGAGGAAGAAGAGTAGGAGGAGGTTGGTAGGAGGAGAGAAGGAGAAAGGGAGTAAGAAAGGAAGTAAGGGAGAGGAAAAGGAAGGGGAGGAAAGGAGAGGCCTTGAACTTGTACAAATCAGCACTTAAAACTCCCTAAACCTCAGTTTCTCCTCTATTATATGGGATGAGAGGCCATATAGCTTAGCAGATAGAGAAGCAGCCTCTGAATCAGGAATGCCTTTGAAATAATATTCTCTGTGACCCTGTGTTGAAGGCTTCCCCTCTTCTCCCTCAAACAGTTTTCTAAGACTGTAGTTCTAGAGATGTGATTAAGACATTTTCCTCACCTGGGAGTTCTCTCTAGCAATGATACAAGTCCAGACTCCATCCTAATAATACCAAGAGGCAGCCAATCTCTTTACAACCCTTTAAATCTGCTTTGGAAGAAGATCCAAGAGGACATCACCCAAATCTCTGAACCTGTATGATGTTGAGTAAGTTACTTTACGGCCACAGGCTTTCTCATCTACAAACAAGAGTGAGGGATGTCAGGCTGAGGAGATAAACTCTGAAGCTCTTTGTAGCTCAAGAAGCTATGATCCTGTGATTCTGTATCACTTTATATACACTATCTCTGATGGGTGCAATCATCACACCCATTTTCCAGGTGAGAATACTGAGAATATCTGGAGAAGTCCAGGTGGGAATGACTTCCATGTACAGCTAGTACATCTCAAACGAGATTCAGTCAAGTCTTTCTGACTCAGAGGGCAGTAGTCCCTCTGCCGAGCCATGAAGCTTCTCCTAAGACTGGACATCGGACAATTTCAGACCAGGATGGGATCTGAGAAGTTAGCTCCCTTTCCAGGACAAGCAACTTCTTCTGTGATGAAAAACATGTGTTCATTTAACACAGCACAAGACCCCACAGATAAACAGGATTAGAGAGAAGGCAATAAAGGAGCTTGTGGTCCCTTGATAGAATGGTGAGGAAAGGAGATAATTGTTGCTAATGGAAATGGGCCACTTTTGATTTCATTTTATTGTCCTTTTGTCTCATTCTTGACACTGCTCCACCCTCCGCCTCCCAAAGATTACCTGGGAGATGAACCCTGGGATATGTAGGACCAGGAATAGTTGGGCACAAAACTGGGGAGTTCATGGAAAAATTACTTAAAGAAGATGAAAGTGTTTTCAAATCTCCGGAGGAAAAAGAAAACCTTAAAGGGGTCAAAAATAGAACAAAAATAATTATAAGGCTTAAAACTGAACCTATGAATAAGAAAAAGGACTATTACTAATGCTTTGGGATCTATAGATCCATAGTATTAGTGATGGAAAAAACTTTGGCCTTCATCAAATTGAATCTCCTCATTTAATAGACGAAGAAACTGAGGCACGAGGAGATCTCAGGAAGCTGGGGTTTGGCGGTAACCTTTTACCTTCTGATACAAGGCTAATGCCACGGCTAGTCCATCATCCAGATTGTGAAAAATCCACCCATAAAACAAATAGTCCCTCGGAGCATTTTTTTTGGGGGGAGGGGGGCAGGGTAACAGTATATTCCAGCTATAGCCCCAGCAGTGCTCTGAAAGCTGGATCTCTAAAGCTCTTCACCACATATGTAGACACAAATTATGCAATTTGCTTTTTAAGTACTTTCCCACTAATATAAATAATGAAGTGTAGAGGGAACAGACAGGTACAGTGCATTCAATTGCATGCAATTAAAACACTGTGATATTTTTAAATTAAC